>NC_047174.1:2402500-2612500 GCF_009819705.1 Hippoglossus hippoglossus
CAGAGCCGTAGGTGTGTGCTACATGTCACACGTCTCCTGCCGTCCCTACCTGTACGATTCGACTGAGGTGGCAGTCGGCGGCGAGCTCCAGGCCCTGCTTCTCGGCCCAGGCCTCGATGTGGCTGAGCTGCTGTCGGAGGATGGCGCCCCAGTAGTGACAGCACAGCCCCGAGTCCGTGTCCGTCACCAGCTTGTTGAACAGCCACATGTTGATGAAGTGGAAGAGCTGCGAGAAGAGCTGGATGGTCAGCGCGGCGTTGACCCGACACCGCCGCAGTAACGACATCGCCCCCGTCAGCGTGTGCAGGACATCCTCTGGAAGAGAAAACGCCCTTTAATGTTTTAAAAAGCAAGAATCTAAACATCTGTGTGCCTGTGTCAAACCACCGATATAAGAGTATGTTGAACTCCAGGATTTGGATTTTAAGTTTAATTAAACTCTTGGTTTCACAGAGGTTCACAGAGTTTTAAGCGTGAAAGTGATGCTTCGGTCGGAAAGTGATTCCCAAACCAAGACACTCCTGAAGGCAGTGCAAGACAAACCAAGAGTTATCAATAAGTTATGGACAATACAGGAGAAATTAAACCGGTTTTGGACAGTTGTACCTCTTCTCTGTGCGTTTCTGTTTGTGTATTTTACCTATCTTGGGTCTCTGTGGATTGTGCTCCTCTGGGTCGTCTAGGAAGGCAGGCATATAGTTATTCAGATCGGCCTGGAGACAGTGAACCAGGTATCTGCAATCACACATTACAGCTTGTTAGAGACAAACAATAAATATTCATCATCGTCAAACCACAAGCAAAGCTCACATCTTTACTTCATAGACATAAAAATATCCTTCCTTGCTTTGTGAGGATCAGTTTGTGATGGAACTAGTTTGAAAGTTCCTCTTTAGGTTTCTCATATTTGTGGAGTTAGCTTTGATCCATCATATAATGCCACATACTTTGACGTGACTTAGAAAAACTAACTTCCACAGAGATCTGATCAATTCCCTGATTTTCCCTGGTGCCATGATATCCCACAACTCCCGCAACATCCAGTCGCACAACCGCGCACACACACTCGGACTGACTTGAACGCCATCTGGACCAGATGGGCGAGGATGTCCTGGGCGTCCAGCGTGATGCGGCTCAGGTCTCGGTCCTGCTTGACGAAGTTGAGCAGCTCCGAGGCGTTGGCCATCCAGAAGGCCAGCGCTCCTGCGATGTTCTTCTGCTTCTGTAACGTACCAATCACACGCACAGAGACAAAAGACACACGGAGGAAGTTGTTAGAGCAGCGGGACGAAGGAGGAGGAGTTAAAATAAAGAAAGACAGGGGTTTCTGTTTGAGTGGCAGCCAGAAGGAGCAGTTTGTTACTTCAGGGATAGACTCGTGCCCCCCCCTCCCTCCAAGCCAACCCAGAGGAGTGGTCATCACTGTCACTTTCAATAACACGCTCAAGCAAAGTGTCATTTCTTCACATCTGAATTTTTTACATAAAATGAGACAATAGTGACCAATCCTTTTCACTCCCAGACACAAGTCCATTCACCAGGTCACCAGACACCAGCCCCCCCCCCTGTACAGGTTCAGATGTCTCTCTTCTTTTTGTTTGTAGTGTTTAGACTGTAGACTTCCACCTAGAACCACATATAGTCATGTCTGTTGTCTTTGTTTAGTCTTCTGCGTTAGCTCCACCTGGTGGACTGGTGGGTAACAACTAGCTGCAGTGGTTTTGTTCACATGTCAACAGGCTTATTTTTCTAATCTCGTTTAAATATGTGGTGGAAACACAGGCTAAAAATGTTCTGCAGGAATCTTTTAGTTCCTAGAAAAAAGTTCCTGGGACTAAGTTTGGTCAAAACGTCATTTAAATCCGTGAGTAAAGTGGCTGAAAAAAGTTTTAAATATCTACATTTGTTTTTCCAACCAACATTTAGCCCTCAATTTATTTCGGTAGAGCATTTTTTAAGTTTCCTTTTTAAATCTAAATCTTTAAGATACGTTTATTTGCTTTCTTAACGAGAGTCTGAAGAAAAAGACGCGTTTAACCACTTTCAGGTCACGTCTGACTGTGGAAATCCGTTAATTAGCTCAGCTTATGGAATAGACTGAAAACTACATTTAAAGCTGCGTAATTAAACGGCTATAATGTCTTTGTTTAATCCATAAAAACAATAATTTGTGGTTTTAAGGAGGGTTTGTGTGTTTTGGATTGGAAGCAGTGACGTCTTGAAGAGATTAAACAAATTTAGTTTTTTATTTTCTACCTTTTAACAGAACCACTATAGGCGTTTTTCCTGTTCCCTACTTTTTACGCCAAGCTAAAGAAATTATTCAAAAAGACACGAGGAAGGAATCAATCTTCTCCCAGCAAATAAGTATGTGGAATAATTCCCATAGTTTCACGATTTCTTTAACTTTTACAGAGAGTAAAACACATTAAAGAAATATATTTAATGTGTTTTTGGAACTGCAGGTTTCAATAAGTTAAATTGAAGACTTTTAAAACCATAATGAATGAAATTTAAGGTTCAACAATTAGAGTTAATGAACATCAACATAATTAAGACCTACCTACACTTATTTAAGACTTAGATTATTAAATGTTAGACTTTTGAAGACCCTGCAGAAACTCTGAACTAAAGTCATATATCACCTCGTAAACGCAATCAGAGCCTGTTGCAGATTAAAGTGATAAAAGTAAAGAAGCAGCAACGTTTTCATTTATAAACAAGAATAATAATAATATCAGAGAGTGAACAGCAGAGAGTGGAGCAGTCAATACTTTAAATAACGCTCCATGTGTCAGTCTACAGTCTAAAGAACAGTTACCTGGTCTTAAAGGGGGTGACAGAGCTCAGTGTCTAGTGAGCTGATTGGTTAATAACCCCGCCACTCACAGAGGGAGGAATGTGCAAAGCCCGCCCCCGCCCTCCCCTGCACTCATCTATCCCCGCCTTGAAAAAAAAACTTAAAGAAATCAAACAAAACAAAGAAGAGGAAACACAACCCTCTTCGTTCAGAACAGCCAGAGAATGAGAGACGGAGCCAAGTGCATCCAAAATGAAAAACGTGACATTAAAACACGGAGGGAAACATTTGAAAACACGGACAGATGGTTCCACACGTTAAATGGACGTCAGACACGTGAAGCAGAGGAGGTGGACGAGCTCAGAGGGACGCGGGACTCGTCTCTCATCCACACTGTTGAGTCGCAGCAGCAAGACGTGATGTCAGACAAAATGGATGCCAGAATTAAAGATGGAGCAACGGTGGAAAAGAGTGGGTTGCTTTGGTTTTTTGCTCTTTTTTTTTTATTTTTTTTTAAAAGAGGGTTTTTGGTTTGTTTGTTTTTAGTACCAGGCAGGTCCAGGAAGCTGAATGGAATTAGTTGGGGTGGATGTTGCTGTTGTTGCTTAGTTTTCCAGCTGTGGGTAGGACGCGTTATTATCATGGCTTTATTTTTACATTTCTGTTAGAATGGAGAAAAAGAAGCAGCAGCAACAATGAAGGGCTGGTCAAAAAGCAGAGAGAGAGAGAGAGAGAGAGAGAGAGAGAGAGAGAGAGAGAGAGAGAGAGAGAGAGAGAGAGGTGGAGATTAATAGAGGAGGTTGATAGGGTTGGGCGACACGATCTCACATTATCACTGATTTAAATCTGATTTGCTTTCAAGAGGAATTTTGTTTTCTTGTAAAACAGAAAGATTGGAAATGTGCATCACGAAGAAAGAAATAGAAATATTTATATCCGGCAGTTTTGCAAATGTAGAAATAACTTATAAAATACTGAATTCCCTGAGAATCTTTAGATGCATCTTGTTTATCTTATAGTTGTCGAGTTTGAATTTGATATTTCAGGCACAAGGGAAAATAAAAGTTCAGGTTAAATAATGTGTAAAAATAATCTAATACAGAATTTTATTTTAATTCTTATGTCTTACGGCATTATTACATATTTGTGCAATTCTAATTTATCTACCAAATTCACTGATTATATGAATATTGCCACTCAGTCCGTTCTGCTTAATAAATATACTGATATAAGCATAATAAAATTTACATTTCCTTCTAGCAATTTGCAAAGTATGATTCATTGAACAGTTTTCTAAAATTAACTTTTATCATCTGCCTAAAAATGCATATTTTACCATGTAATTAACTCAAATTCACCCAAAACAATATTAACAATATCTTTTAAACCATGTGATCCAATTTATGAATTGAAGTGTTAAATTGTAAACAGATTATTTAATAAGTCTTCTCTGACTCGCAGCTCACAATAATTTCCCACTTTAAAAGACGGTTTTCTACAGTGATATTCTTTTCTATTTATTTTATTACATTGCACTTAACACTATGCTGTACAAACAATAACTGGCAGGGAAGCTACTTGGATTTTCTCGTACAATGTTTTTATGCATGTCGCCCAAACCGAGAGAGAGAGGGAGAAAGAGGTAAAGAAAGAGCGAGTGAGGTAGACGAGTCTGTAGCAGCCGTATCATGGTGTGCTATCCTACCTGATCCCCTTCAGGAATCTCCTGGATGGAGGGAAGAAGAGGAAGAAGAAGAGGAGGAGGAGGAGGAGGACACATTCACAGGACAGAGAGAAAACACGTCAACAGCTACAGTATGGACACAGCCGTGTAACACACACACACACACACACACACAAACACACACTATGACACACATGGTCATGGTTTACAATGTGGCGCCCCGGTGAATCGGTTAAAGAAAGTCTAACACTTTACTACGACTGTACATTAGCACGGCTGCTGACATTTTACAGACTCAGGAAAATCTGGAGGTTTTGAAAACTGAATTTAAGGTATATAAGTCTTTGTACTGTTTGTCGTGAATCTTATTGTCACTGTTTAACAACACAAATACCGCTTAGCAAGTCTTACTGTTATTGTGTGAAATGTATAAATATAAAGCAGAGGATCACTGACTAAACAAAATGCAGTTAATTACATCAAATTTGCCTGAATAAGTTACCTTCAAACATCAATAACATTTTACACGTTTGGGACAAATGAGTAAATCCTGCATCATGCGGCCGTTAATGGGAGTAAAGGCAGCCTCTCAGTTAGTCAGAGGAAAACCATGCTCAGCTTTAACAGATAATCCGGATAAAGCTCGAAGCTTCTGAATATCTGACAAAGGAGGACGCAGCAAAACTTTCAGCCAAGTACAGTCAGTGAGGAGAACCACCGGGAGCAATGACAACAACAGTGAGAGGTGGAAGCTATTAGACGTGTTGACCTTGATCCATACAACCATGTTTTAGTCTAAAAATGCATCTCTGTTTATCCCTGCCGTCTACACTACTCTGGAGTTTTTGAAGTTTGGAAATGTTGCTGTTTTAGTTCTAAAACTCTGGGGCTGTGTTGTCATCAACGGGCAGAAACTGAGACGTTTGGAAAATAGTTCTAGATGTTTAAATCGTTTTAAAATGAAAATGTGTGAGTATGGATGAAGTTCTTTCTGAAACACTTAATTTTTGTTAAATCCAGAAGTAAGCAAGGGAGTCAAGGCCAAGACGGCTTTGAAAAATTATGAAGAATAAGTTATCTTACAAACTATCTCTTATATTGTCATCAAGGTAGAAAATATCTCCCATTGATTTCATTTCGATCGGTGATAACGTCGTTCTAGATTAAGTTTCATCCACAGTATCCTGTGGCATCGCAGGCTTCACACCTCAAACACTGACAGGGAGACAAACACGAGACAGAAGCACAGACGGGTACGTGGGAGGTAACTGTGGAGAGAACGCTGCAAGAAACAAACATGCAGACGAGTGTACACAACTTACAACTACTGCGCGTGGTAGTGTGTAAGAATTCGGTTAATGAGGGGGGGGATTGAAACATCAGATAACACGTCACATTTCAACACAAGCAGGAAACGGCACCGTGGAGGAGAGCGGCTGAACTAATGGCAGCAGAACACGCCGAGGTAATGTGAGTGACCTGTGAGATTAATGTGACAACATTCAACAAAAGATATAAAGAGCAGCGGTACTGACCTGGATGACGCCTTCCATCATGCTCACCATCTTGTTGACGATGGCGATGACCTTGTGCGTCCTCTCGGAGGGCGACATGTCCGGCCGGTACGACGGCGACAGGACATAGCGGGTGGCCATGTACAGGACGTACGTGGGCGAGAGTTTGAAGTGAACGGTGGAGCTGTTGGTGTAGTTGATGATGGCCGACAGGAAGGTGTCTTCAGCTGGTGGAAACGCACACAGTCGGATTATTAGATCATTCCATCTGATGCACGTGCGGTGAAATCCACTTGAAGTTAAGCACACGGACTGTAACAGATTTGTTTAAGTCCCTATTGGCGGTCGGCTGGTCGCAGAACTCGGCTGCTCATGTGGGATGAAAACCACTCGGAGCCCGACTGTGGTATCAGTTGCTTTCAGTTTAGTTCGGGTGGTGGAAGTCAAACTCGCTGCAGCTGCTCTACGACAAACTAGAGGAGCAGAGTTCTGCGAGTCTCCACATTTTAACGACGCATGTGCATCGTCCTCCCAAACAAACTTTTTCGGGGACTTTTGAGTGTGTGGTTTCCCCTACTGCATTGTGGGTATTGGCACTATGACCGATTACAACCCTGCTTCAGCTGGAAAAACAGATGATCTCACACGATACCAAATATATACACTTGTGCACACACAGACACATTAAGGCCCGGAGGACACAGAGAGTCAATAAACAGAAATGTTACACAGACGGAATAAACGGCTTAGAGCAACAAAGAGGGTGTGGGAAACGTCAGGCTGCGGGAAAACCTGGAACTAATTTATAACAAATTTAACAAGGAAATAAAACAGCTCCGACCAAATCCACGTCGTGCTCGAAACATCAGTTTGTTTAACGTTCTGCTGCTAGGTTCACGTAGAAACTGATTTGTTCCGTCAGAGGGACGGACGAGTTGACGCTTTCTTTATTTCTATTGGATAAAATACAATTAACTGAAGAATGAGCAGCATAAATACAGCAGGAGTTAAGTGACCAGTCTGTGTTGAATGGAAATTAGACAACGACAGAGACAAGAAATGATCTGGAAGATGGAATTCAATGTGGTAAATCAGCCGATATGAGCTTTTCACAGACACATCAGTGTTTATGTTGAACAATATGCGCTGATATGAAACTTTGAGACATTGCAGAAAAGATGTGCATTTAATTTCATTTAAAATATATTTATTTTCTCACTTTAAGTTCTGTATACTTTGTTTTATTTGTGTTTTAAGTAGATTAACCGCATCTAAAGCTAAATAGGAAGGAAAGTTTTCTGTCTCTGGTAATAAAAATCAATATCTAAAAAAAAGAATATGAAAATTACTTTAATTCAGTGCTGAACTAAATCATGGCTCATATTTTAACTATATTTCCCAGACTGTTGTTTTCTATTAACAGTTTATTGTCAACCACTGCAGAGGCATCACTAGTTCCTGTTCACTGTAAAGACAACTAAAAGGGTTCAATAGTTTCCAGCTATTGACTGGGTCCCTGCCACAGTGAGGGGGACGGACAGAGAGAGAGACGGAAGGAGACATGAGCACTTACAGTTGTCTCTGAACTCGATGCCGGCCGGCAGAGTCAACTCTGTCCTGTCTGCTGAAATGTCCTGAGACCTGACGAGACACAATAACACAGTGAGGAGGGAAGAGTAGAAACAAACTGTAGACAGAGAGGGGAACGAGGAGGAGGACAAGCTGGGGATGAAGAGGAGGAGGAGGAGGAGGAGTGTCTGACCTGCTGTCCTGTTGCTCTCCTCTGATCATGGGTTTGACCATCCCTCGCTCCATTTCCAGTTTTCCTGAGCTCTGTGCAAACACAAACCGCAGCAGCGTGAAGCAGCGTCGACAAAATCTAATTTCACTCTAATTTCATTTACAACAGATGAACCCAAATTTAGAGCTCACACACACGTGGATAAGGACGAGTGTACCGTGAGGCTTCGGTCACGCTTCAATGTGTTTGTATATACAATGCAGCCAGATGCTAAACAGACAACTAGACTCTATGCGGGTGGATGTGGGGGGTTGTTCTCGTGTGGCTGGAGACGTCTCATGTTAGATTAACTCACAAGGACTCACAAGGAACTAATACAACGTGGAACAGAAGCTGCTTGTTTGTTTCTTTTATAAAAATCTACAAGAGCAAAGACATTGTAGCTTCTAATATATTGTTTCACATGTCTGAAGCTGCTTCAGTCATTCGCTGCAAAACTGTATTCATGTTATGCTTCATTTGTTTTGCATCCCAACATTAAAACTACTGTTAAACCTGCTTTTTGCAAGTTATACAATATTTTGACACATGTAAACTCAAAGCGAGTGTGTGTGTGTGTGTGTGTGTGTGTGTGTGTGTAAGCGTGTGTTACCTTGCTGGTAGGCAGTGCCGCTCCACCGTGGACGTCCCCGTGAAGGTCGAAGGTGGTTTCTGGTACGCTGCTGCAGAGAGACAGACACATGCGCCAGTTTAGAAGAGGAACTGTGCTCCCCACAGCGGACGTTTCATTACTGACAACGACAAGCGCTCAGACTTAATCCACACACACACAGACACACACACACAGACACACACACAGACACACACAGAAACTTATCTAACTCGTTCTCAGGGAGGAGCGCTGGATCAAAGATGCAGTAATGACTTACTAATACATGCAGACAGATAGTTTACTAAATAAACATGCACACACACACTTACATAACCGTCTAATTAGGTATAGAGAAGCCACACAAGGAGTCCTCTGTGTGTGTGTGTGTGTGTGTGTGTGTATGTGTGTGTGTGACAGTAATTGAGTGTGACAGCAGCTGGGTTTAAAAGGCAGGCTTCTGCTTTTCACGCCCCATATGACACGAGGGCATCAATGTCAAACAAACAGCACAACACAGACACAAAACTACTCGGTCACGGACGTGAAGGTCACGTACACAACCACCACCAGAAGTGGGTTAAACCAGTGACAACATAACAACGCTCACACAGACAGAAATGAGACAGATATTCTCTTTAACACACCACAGGGAAAAAACTGTTCTATCAAGGGCCAATTCAGTTGATATATTTCACAGTAATGTCTCTAATGCGATGGCTGGAACCGCTTCTCTTTGGCAGGCCGCCTGATGTCAGATGGAAGTGATGATGATGCTACTCGCCTCTGACTGTCCTGGTTTAGGTCTTTGCAAGAGTCGGTTTTGGAAAGAATCTGCAGGACGTGCACAGTTTATAGAACTGGAGGTCGTCCCGAAAAATCCATATTGGTCGAGCTCTATCTTCGAGGTCGTTGTCGCTTTTCACTTTAATGATTTCATGTTGCAGGTTTTCAGGCTTATGAAATGATCCCATATCAAATATGTTCATTACTTTAGTTTACTTTTCGTGTCCTGAAACTTCTCAGCAAATACCTGAAGGCTTTTTTTTTGCAAGACTCACCAGCATATTCAGATTTCAGAGCCGGCTTTTCCACTTCCAGGGTAGAAAAATGCAGAGTGTTAGCACACAATGCAAAACTTGACTTTGCCCGGTTCCAGCAGCAACAAGACACTTCCCAGACATTGTCCTTGTGATTGAGGGTTCAGCTTCCTATCTGTTACCCAGATAACTTGGCTGTTTAACTTTGTCTCCGTCTGCTTGTTGGTCATTCGAACTCCACAGACGAGCATAAACTTAATCCAAGAGCAGTTCGCCTTGTAACTCATCCAGTTTAGCTGCATGTTTCCAGCTGTAATGATGCTCGATGTCACGTGATATGGGTGGAGTGGGTGTGTTTCATTATACTAACTGTGACCTGGCATGAAACCGAAAGGGACCACTCACTCTGAAGGTGATAGTCTCATATTTTCTTTTATTGCAAAACAAAAACCTATCGGCGTCATGAGAATGTCTTGTATTCATCCAGACTTCCTCCGTGTGTTCTGTCCTTCTTTCATGCTTCTCTCTGTCACTGAATAATTCTAAATTCTGGTGAAGGTCCCGACTAAGAAGCAGCAGATTAAGGTTCTGAACAAGATCATCTTTTGGACTGCCAAATCTCTCCAACTTTAAAAATCTGTCGTCGTGCCAAACCGTGGCTCTAATCGTCCTAAACGTCGTGACGAGTCGTCTCCAGTTTGACAGAAAAGAAGGTATCTCTCTGTGAGTTTGAGCGGCAGAAAGTTGAACAGGAGCCCAGAACATGACAGCGATCCACATCCACAGCTTCAGGCCCGGATTCCAGACTGAAGTGTCACCGAGCGGCACCAAGTGACATGTGGGGTTAATGTTTCTCAAACATCACAGACTTTCTTTCAACTTCAAGCTCACTTGTCATTGATCAAACATCAATTTGTTTGTAGTCAACATCATGCAACTACAAATATTCAGCTTTGCTCCAAGTATAATACACTTAAAAAATATCATAATCTTATCAAATTAAATGTTACAAGACAAACTGAGAGCATGTTCACGGGAAAAGCTCCAACTCACTCATCTCACTGATTACATCTTCGTCTGTGGTTGAAAGTCTTCATCAAAAATCACCAGTTGGAAGTCGTTTTTGTTTGTGATGCAAACTTGTAGTGCAGAATTAACTATTGCTCAAACAGCAACATGATGCGAGAGCCTTGTTACAGACCTCATCTAAACGTATGATTATCTTTGTGTCATCGTTCAATTTGGAATTTAAAAATAGTTAAAAACACATAAAATCTGTTATTTGGTGTTCAATTTAAAATAAACTTCTAAAAATACATGCAACCAAACTATGCTGCAGCTTCAGCATTGATATTGACTAAAGAACTGCAATGTAATCCTCTAAATACTGGAATAATCATCAAAGATCTTTAGCATAACTTTAAAATGTTTACAATAGAAGCTAAAGCAGTATTTGTATTTCTGGTCATATAAGATATTTACTTCATGCGGAACCGGAGCAGTAAGTCAAAGCGTTGATTACTTACACACACCTCAGTTTGTCAGTCAGCCATCCATTGAGTGGTTAAAGGGCCATTCAATTCAAATGTCCCTCACCCCCGTCGGCCTCACTCTTCTCCTCTCTCCTCTTATCTGGAGCGCGCTCTCTTTCTTTCTATCTGCCGTTAAGTGTGTGAAGCGACAGCAAGCCTGAGGCCACACCCAACACCATGTTGATCAGATTAGAGGGCAGCCCGCCTGCCATAACCCTAGACCTCCGCTCTTCCTCTCATTTCCCCATTCTCTCAACCCCAGACCTGCCTCCTCCCCCTTTTCCTTGCCTTCATCTTTCGCAGCGCCTGCCAACTCCAAACCTCATCCTCTCCTCCCTTGTTCCAACAAAAAACGCCCTCTCCTTTTTCCAAGTGTGTGTGTGTGTGTGTGTGTGCAGGAGATGAGGACGAAGAATAGTGGGCGGATAAAAGGGGAAGAGAGGAGGAAGAAAGCGAAGAAAGAAAACAGAAAGAGGGACACGGATCCACACAACACTCACCCAGACTTGTGTCGGGTCCTCATCATAGCCGCCGGTTCCCTCTTCCCTCCTTGGTCGAACATCGGGTCCACGAACTTGAAGACGTGAACAGAACCGAACTGGAGGGTGGAGCCCGGACGCAGCACCGTCGTCTCAGCGATGCGTTGTCCGTCGACGAAGGTGTCGGCGTCGGGGCCGTGTGGCGTCACGGTCACCATCCCTTCACTGTGCATCAGGTTGCAGTGATGGGGAAGGATCCCCGGACCGAGCAGCTGGAGACAAACACAAAAAGGGACGTCAGCAAAGGACTGAAGAAAGACAGTTCTGGGCTTGATGTTTAGTTTAATTTAGTTTCTACGTTCTTTTACAGCAAGAACATTTGTTATTTCAGCTCAAGCCGTGTGTGTGTGTGTGTGTGTTTCGTACCTGAATGGCTCCGTCTTCTGTGCAGTCCGAGCCGACCTCGGTTATGCTTTGCTGAAGCCGGTAAAGCTTTGGTTTGTCCCGTGAGTCGGACCCGTCTGGACAAATGAAAACATTCATTAATCACTCGATCAACATTTTAAAACGAGTAGCACACGTTCAACCTTTAACACTCACACATTACCCCTCATTTAAACATTAAAGAGTCAATAAGAACTGGTGTGTGTACTGGGATGTGCACGGCTAATGTGGCAGAAATGTGTGTGGCTGCAGTGCAGTTATTGATTATTAGTAAACAGGAGTTTAGTAAAAGCAAAGCGGCAAATTAGTTCACTGAGAAAAAACACTGTTCATGGGGGGGGGGGAAAGGAAATCCTGTGGGGAAAATGCATGCACCACCTTTTAGAAGGTGGTTAGAGGTTTTTCTAATATCCATTTACACATTTACATTTAATGAGGAAAGAAAAACCTCAGACCCCCTTTTAAAGATAATAACTGAAATCATGAGGCAGCTAATGTTACAAGGCTTCCAGGAAAGCTTGACTTTGTACGGTAATATAATGAGGCTTGAGAAGGAAGAAGCCACTTTGCTGGGCCATTAAATCAAAAATGATGCTGCATGCCAACACTTAAATACCAATATATCTCTGTGGCATCAAGTAATTCTGTAACGAAATACGTATGCGACTCAGTTTTCTGCTTTTTCCTCCCATGTATCCTGAGTGTACATTATGGAAATGACCATAAACAAAACATCTGCAGATTCAGTGAAAGGATAATGAATCATCTTTTTATTTTGTTTGTAAGATGAATAATCCCACAAAGGACTACAACTATAAAAAAAGGTAATGTTCAACTTCTAGCAGAGGAAGGGGAAGATGTTTTTTTTTTTATCTATGTCGGCCAAAGGGGAGTGGGGGGAGGGGTGTCACTGCAAGTACCCCAACAACTCCCATCAGCCATTGCAACGGACACAGAGGAGGTGTGGTGGAGTTTTACCTTCGTGGTGGCGATATGCGTAGTAGGCATAGTGATTCCCTCGCCCTAGGCAGGCAGACAGGCAGGCGGGTGCAGAGGAAGGAGAAGGACACATGCACAAGGCCACACACACACACACACACACACACACACACACACACACACACACACACACACACACACACCCACACGCACACACACACACACACACACATTCACGCACACACCATGCCGTAGGAAGGTGGGGGAAAAAAACAGACATAGCAGAGGGTAAAAATGCAGCAAGGAGGAAATATGCAGCATTACCTTGTTAACCCATTAAACGCATGGAAGGCCAACAAACACACTCACACACACAATATTTCTGTGGCCCTTTCACTGTCTATACTTATTTTGGATATCATGAGAAGACTTTATCTCCAATATTCAGCAGGAAACATTTAAAATATGAAGAACCCTAAACAGAGTTTGCTTGATTTCTTACACTGAGATTTTGGCTTCTGGGTCATTTTATTGTCATGTTTTCCTTCAAGTACAAGAACTTGAAGACAAACAAGCTTCATCTGACGAGAACAAATTCCTTATCTAAACTAATTACCAATCAAGGTACAGGAACAAACACACAATCACTCACACACACAGAGCCACACACACACACACACCCAGAAACCCTGCACCAAATAACTGTCCCCATCTTGGCTGTTTTGAGACCCGTCATTCTGACAGTGGATGAAGTAGATGTGTTAGTAAATGTCTGGACAAGAGACAAACTGGTTTTCCCCAAAAACCATCCCAGCACCGAGCTTCATCCCAGTGTGGTGCTGGGAGGCGTTTGGGTCACGGTCACGTCCGATAGGTTAACGGCACGAGGGGGCGACAGACGGAGGATGATCACGAGAAAAAGGATCAGTAGCAAGAAACAAGCTGTTAGGGCTGGATCATGTGACATCGAGCAAGACTCAGGTGAGGATGGACTTCATACACTTGAAGGGACAAGTGTATTTTCATACTTGATTGATACTGGGATGTTAATACTGAATTCTAAAACACTATTTTTTATTGCAACTTACCTTGTGCTGTTCTCCTCATTGTCGAACTTCAACCTACTCTTTTTAACCGATGTAAACTTTTAGATTTTCATTAGATTTCCTCAGTTTTTCACACTGGCTTCTGGAAATTCCCAAATAAATCAACTACCTTCTATCACGGTTCTACTGAGATTTTAGCTTTGACTATCAGTGCACACATGAGTATGCACATACCTCAGGATGCTCTTCCAGAGAACCTGAACAGATTCCTCTACGTAAGCTGATAATTAATACTGGCCGTGCTTTAGTTAAAGGATTTTATACATTATCGCCTGAGGGAAAATGGTGTTTTTCTTTTGTGGCTCTTCGCAGAGCAATAACATCTGTTGTGGAGGATTCCAGGACATAGAACGAAGCCGTATTACTCTGGGGTGTTGATGAATGGAAGTCATGAAGAGGCTGGAAACAGTTTCATCCAGAGGTAAATACAGATGTGTTTGTATGAGTAGTAGATCTCATCCGTTCTCCCCCCCCCCCCCTTGCAGTGGGTTTTATTCACTGAGTGAGTGTGCTGGTAGGAGCAGGAACCACAGAACAGCTGGGAACCATAATGTGGCCACATGTGAATCACTCACCTTGGCATGGAAAGAAAGTCGGTCTCACCTTTGGTTAACCCTAAATGATATTTACTGCAGCTGCACTGAAGCCTGCTGGTCACTGCCTGTTATTACAGCAGTCTTCATCACTGTGCTATTATTACCACTGATGTCACTGCTGCCGACGCTGCTACTGAAACTGTTTAAAGTCTATTGAAGGTTCCCTACAGATCAAGAATCTGTGATACTGCAGCGGACATTGTGGTGCTGTGTGTGTGTGTGTTGTGGTTTTACCTGGACTCAGCTCCACCAGATAAGGCAGTTTCTCAGGCGGCAGTGAGCTGCTGCTGCTCTCCTTCCCTCGGAGGCTCTTGTCGTCCACCTTCCTTCCCTTCCGCCCCGGGTAGTCAGGGGGTCTCTTCTTCAGCTGGAAAACTAATGCTCCTGGGGAAAAAAAGGATGTAACACAGGTGCCGTCAGTATATTTAAACTAAATGTCAGCCACAGGATCATCTTGCAATGATTCATCACTCTCCGATTCCTATACAGTCATCTCATGTTCCAACAGTTAAGATGCTCAAAAAGAGCAAGAGAAAAGAACGTACTAACAGAGCTGTAATGCCAGTAAGGCAGCAGGAGGGGGCAGTAGAGACTAAGACGTGTGAGTGTGTGTTTCTGTGTGTGAGTGTAAGCGTGTGTGTGCGTGTGTGTTACCTCTGTCAGCCGGCCAGTCCCTGAAGATCTGCAGCGGACACTCACCATCATCTAGAATCGCATCTTTGCCTGATTTATCATCTTGCTGCAGAACAAACAGAAAAGAAAAAACAAGCAGGAAGTTTAGCAGGAAAACATTAAAATCCACCACTGGACAAAACAATAGTTTACGCACATGCCTTCTTAGAGCATGTGCCAGATCTATGAGATCCAAAGGGTTAGTTAATTACTCGGAAAGTATTAAGAGCATTTACATTCGAACTTGGTGAACACCAGAAGACGAGAAATGTCAACACGCCACTTGATGATACAACTAACTTTTCTATTTTACCTCCCAGGTAGGAGATGTTTGGGATGTTATTATATTAATATCTATGCATTTAATTTAATAAGATGACTCTGTAATTGCAGAGCATTCATTTTGAAGTAGAGATCGTCCTTGACCGGTATATGAACTGTGTTTGAGAACAGAGAGCGGCGCCGTTTCCCCACAGGTTTACTTTTCCTAATGACATTATTCTGCTCTCAGGCCACATAAATATTGCAGTTTTATGTTCTTGCTTTACAGCGCAGGGTGAAGTATGAAGCTGTCCCACGTCTCTTCATCCTGCTCAGTCCAATCTCAGTTAACATCCCCTCCCCCCCGCAGAACGTAAACATGGCTGACGTGCTACTAGCTAGCACACGCGTGCTTATTTCTCATGCTCACTAACCTAATGGACTTTTCCCAGTGCTTTGGTCTCATCAGCAAATTGCTACTGACTATCAACTGTGTGTGTGTGTGTGTGTGTGTGTGTGTGTGTGTATATACGTGTGCTCTCTGGAGGGTCTTCCACTGTATTGGCTGTGGAGGCAGCAGTTATTTCATATGATTGGCCGTAGCCAGAGTCCATCTGAGAGGATACATGTGGTTGAAAGAGAATGTGAGGAGGGCACAAACACACACAGACACACACACACACGGACACACACACACACACGGACACACACACACGGAGAATGTGCTGCTGCTATAGCACTCAGTCTGAAAGCAATTGAATAGCATTCCTCCCAAAGGTTTTTGTGCCAAGTAGCATTCTGTTTCAATCTGCCTGTCCGGTGAAGTGCGTGTGTGTGTGCGTGTGTGTGTGCGGACACACAATTATGAGTATGTGCATGTGACCGTGACCTTGGCTGTCCCCTCCGCGGCCTCTTGGAAGGATGATGGAGCTGTTTATTAATGAGATAGGAGGATGGAGGTTGTGTTTGGTGGAGAAATGTGAGAATGTAGGTGTTCCCTCAGTAGAGCACATCCCTCCGCTGAGGCCCAACAACCCCACACATGATTGTCTGGTTCTTTACAGTAGAAATACAAAAGAAAGAAAGAAAACCTGGATCTGCCCGCATAACTATTTAGTGTGATGGAAATCAGTTCAGTTATCTTTATAAAATCTTGCTGACAACTCAACAAACAAGCATCTTGTGTGAAAATGTAACGTCCTTGAGAAATCGATGCTGTGATCAAATACCAGCACATTCCATCCGACTATATATCAATTTAACGACGTGATAAAAAGAGGAAACTCTTGTTTTCACTGACAGAGAAGCTGTAGAAGCGTTTTGGTTGTAAGAAGACACTAAATTACATCTTCTCGTAAGTGCTGTCAAAGTAAAGAAGATGGATGCATTTGATGAGATAAGAATGTGGAGGGATGTGTGTTTTCGGTGTTTAATGTGCGACTGGAGGATTGGATTTCCTCGGATATAAAAAGGTGAGGTAGGTGTAGTGAGATCGTCATGGTTACCCGGGCGATGCAGTACTCTCTGGGGTTCTCCTTCTCCAGTCCATACTTCTCCAGCGCCTCCACCACGGCGAAGTCGGCTGTGTCTCTCGTGGAGAGCAGGATGGTCTTGTAGGGGATGTTGGGCTTCAGACTGTCTGCGTATATCCGCAAAGTACCTCCTGCAGGACAACAAAGGGTTTTACTCATTACCCCATGTTAACAGACTCCTACTTTTGTTTGTGAAGGAAAACTGAGCTGAGTGAGCTTCGTGTAAACAGATGACAATTCCATTTGTGCTTTGGGACTCTTAAGCACCGAGTTAAGTTTCCACAAAAAAAAAACTAAATTAAAAGGGACTGACAGTTGTGCGCATGAGGCTGTATAATGACCCCCACTCTCATCTAGCATGTGGCTGTGTGGCTGTGATGTGTCACCTACAAATGATCACCTCAGTTAATCCCACAAGGGAGTCTTCAGCAAAGCACACAGGGTTTTCAGAAGCATTACATAAAATGACTTTTTCTAAAATAGCCCTCTCTGCTGGGAGAACGTCAGCGTCTACCCACAAGCCACCCTGTCCCACTGTGTGTGTGTGTGTGTGTGTGTGTGTGTGTGTGTGTGTGTGTGTGTGTGTGTGTGTGTGTGTGTGTGTGTGTGTGTGTGTGTGTGTGTGTGTGGGTGTGTGGGTACAGTATGTAAACAGTGGTTTTAAACCTGTTTATAGAAGCATGTCCGCTGGTCCATTTATCTGTCTGGGCGAGTGATTAGGAAATAACTGAGTCACACAACGAACCAACCGTTCTGCTGGTTTGTATCGTTCATCAGGTACATTTTGTGTGTTTGTGCGTTTGTGTGTGTGTGTGTTCGTGTCAGCAGGCGACGTTCCCAAACAACATACTGATCATCCTCAGAGGAGCAGCTGATGTAAACATGATGAGGATCTACAGCCATGTTCTATTTTACAAATGTGTTACTCATGGAACTAGAGTTGCCACCGTGCGCTGACAGTAACAGTTCCACCTTCTTGCTGATCCAACAAAAGAAATCCCTGCTCTTACTTTTCACCACTTTGCTGTTTCTTGTTCGTAGTATTTTAACAAAGCAACCAGCTACAGAGAAGAGAACCTGCTTCCTGTTTACACCTGCGCACACACAGCTGCTTTTTCAGGTGTGTAGTATGGAAGGCGATTGGGGCGGAACTTTGTACTTCGTACGACATTTGAAGAATTTTCCTCAAAGCATTCTTGAGATATCTTGTTCACAAGAATAAGACGTTCGGACCACAACTCAAAACCATAAAGCCTTCTGCCTCTAACTGTCGTCTGATTTCTTCATCTATTCAGAGGTTTGACTCCAGCTGCAGATACTGCAGATTCCTTCCAGCAGATTTTTCTCACTCCCTGTCACACTGGGAGTGAGAATGAGGAGGAGCGGCAGTGAACTGTGACGCTAAGGTCACTCTGCACATTCTCTCTGTGGGTCACATCAGGTTTTGCTTTTAGCAGCTCATGGACGTATAGACTTGCTGCAAAACCAGTTCAGCATCGTCCCTGGGTGTGTGTGATAACAGGTTTTTATCTGGATGTAATGATTCATTACATGATGTCATTCTGAATCTGGAAGCAGGTTTTTAGGAGTGCTGGAGAAATGTTTGCAGCAGATTTTTGTGTGTCATGATGATCCTAGTTTTGCAGAAAAGCATCAGAATACATGAGAAAACAAGATTTCTTTGAGCCAACAGTTTAAGTACCTGAGTCAGGCCTCCCATCGCTGCTCATGAACTCCTGCATGCGTTTCTCCAGCTTCTGCTGGCGTCTCCTCTTCATCACCACCTCTGGGTTGGAGATTGTCCTGGTAAAGCTGGTCTCGGGCATGTCCTTGTAGACCTCTGCCGCCAGACGACTGTTTTCCCTAAACCACAAAGATGAATGAGATGAATGACTGGGGATAAGACGGAATAAGTAGAAGGGAGAGGAAGACAGATGGAGGAAGAGAAAGGTCAAAGTTTAAATCACTCTTCTTTCCTCTTCTGGAGCCTTCTGTGCTTTTCTTGGCATTGGAAAAAAACCAAGATGCTCTCTAAGGACAGAGGATGCGGGAGCAGGACAGTAAGATGAATAACTATGAGCATGTGTGTGTTACCCGTCCTCCCGGTTGAGCATCTCGTCTCCATCGGGGATCCGGGCAAACTCCTTCTCCCTCTTCTTCTCCTTCTTCTTCTCCTTCTTGGACAGAGTCCTCTTGAAGTTCTGAATCACTCCCTCCTTCTCTGGCCCGTTGCTCTGACTCTTCTGGTAGAGAAAGAGATGAGTGAGTGACCATGAGCAGCCACAGAGAATAATGATAAACTGATTTCTCTATCAACAAACAGAAGACAATCCACTTTCCGTGAAAACAATTACTAGACAGTTGTCAGGGGGAGGAGGCTGCACGACTCAATGTTTGTCTTGGTAAAGACAACACTGTTGGTGGATGAGTGCGCTCACTAAGTAAACTGACTGGTTAGTAGTCACAAAGGTTAACAGGAGGAGCAGCCGACCTTGGGCAGGATGTCGTTCTCATTCTTCAGGACAAAGCGTCCTTCTCGGTCGTCTTTGTTCCAGTTCAGCTGAACAACAAGAGGCTTCTCGTCCAGGTCCAGCTGACGCTCTTCTAACATGCACAAACACAAACACACACACACACGCCATTAGGTCTGAGATCCAACTATATCTAGTTATAATAATTCCTAATGCTGAAACATCGACTCCTGAACGTCTGAAGGACTCACCCCCACTGACGTGGACCTCGTACAGGGAGTATTTTGGCGAGGAGAGCATCCTCATGTCTGGTCTGAACTTCTCGGCTAACGTCTCGATGACGTCCTGCGTTGTCGCGGTGCTGGACACTCGGATGCACTTGGTGGCAAAGTTGCCTGCAACCCGGTCCTGGAAGTAGAACCGCATGACGCCATGGAACTCCAAGTCCTGGTCAAGAGAAAAGAGGAAAAGGTTGTTCTGTCATTCACCGACCTGAACCGTCAACTACAGCTCCAGGGACACTATGTCTTACAGAGTTCATGAGGATCCGTGCGAGTGAGATACCAATATTTCAGAGTAAAACATTTCCAATACCAATATATCGCAAGATGAATAGATATGCGTATAAACACAATAATATATATTATAACATCTGCACGATAAACAGTATAGAATGGCCCCGTTATTTAACAGGTCTGTAATTTCAGAATCATTTTCAAATTATTTAGGAAGGTAAAAAGTCTGTAATTTAGTGTAGACAGAGTTCAACTCCACTCCGAGTTAATTACTCACATTTACTTGGGTTTAAATGCAGCGTTTGTTTCAATAAAATTCCCATTTTCTCTATAATTAGAACCAAATGACACACGTCCTTCCAGGAAACGTTCTTACCTCCTAACCCATCAAATAAAGCCTTACCACTTACTGTTTTAGCTTTCTTACCTAGTTCACCTCATTTCTGTCTCTCTCACACATATGCACACACCATTAAAGCTCAGACGTAGCCCGTGTCCCACAGATTGAGGGATGTAAAAACACAACACACCCAAGAGGAGCTGCACTACAGATGTATTGCCTCCACGTTGACATTTCCCTCTGCAAGCAGTCGAGTGTAGAACAAGGTCTTAAACATAATCACATCCAGTCCTGATATGATCATGTGTAGCACAGTGCTGACACAGCATCTGCAGCTCGCAGCCTCGTGCATATATGCATATGTTAAGGTTCAGCTTGAAACTGGCACGAATGACCCTGATGCCACAAAGCTTCAAACACGGTGAATGAGAACTGTGCTTGTTTCTATTTTATTATACATGTGAACATTAATACAAAAATCCAAATAGATCATTGAATAAAAAGTATTCTCAGATGTTAATTTTGCCAGATACACATACTTGTATCAGCATTTTACATAAAGAACAATGCAGAAAAGATGTGCATTTATGTATATTTATGTTTTCTCAATAAAGTAGAATATATTTGGTTATATTTGTATTGTTTTTATTTATACTTCCAAGGCTCAACTACATTTCTTTGTCCAAAAGGTTTTATAACGACATCTTAGGAATCAATGACAATTTTGAATATAGTAAAATTGTTAGGCTCTACCTATAAAGGCTATTATTGCTATTTATTATTATAATTATTTTTATTACTTAAGGTTATATTTGGTTGTGTGTTCTGTCTTCGAACACAGCTGTGGGAAAACCTCGATCGTGGTTCTTCTGCAGCGCTGGAACTTTTATTCCTGTCCGGACGCCAACAAAGTAATTTTAAATTTGAATTTTAATGGGACACCATGTCAGCATTTCAGAGCTGCAGACAACTGGCCAAACGCCTCTCTGAAAGGTGACAGATCGTGTGTGTGTGTGTCTGTGTGTAACCTACAGCTGAGGGACAGCGAGTGAGGTGATTTGAGGCAAAGGTTTAAACTAGATTAATTCTACCCTGTTAAAGCCTGTCATTGGCCACACACACACACACACACACACACACACACACACCCCCCCCCCCCCTCTGGGGTAAAGACAACGTGGCGAAGAGGACGTGAAGACTGATTCATAAACATGGCCTGAGACAGAGAGGAAAGAAATTTGCATCACAAAAGAAAAGGCGAGAGACGGCTAAAAGCCAAGTTGAGTTTTTTTTTTTTTTGGCATGACATGAAACAAGAACCTCTTCCTCCACCTCTTTCTCTTGAGATATTTCCTCCCTCTCTTCACCCCCCCCCCCCCCCCGCCCCCCACTTGATAGAGACTCGGTCAGGCAGAGTGGAAAGACTGAGCATAGTTTCGATAGGCGAGGGTGGAGCCGGGAATGTGTCTATGTGTGTGTTGTGATTTACGGCTGGAATGTGGGTCATCGAGGGCTGCCGTTGTCAAGCTTGCGTAACCGTTGGTAACTGTTACTGTGGAGACACTCGTCCACTCGGGTTCAAACAAAGCCCAGTTTACAGCCGGCCGTGGATAATTAACACCACAAAAGTCGCCTTCCTGGCCACTTGGTACGACCACGTTAAGTTCAAGTCCAGCAGCAACAGCAAAACGCCCCTATACCTGTGGGACTTGGTATAGTCCTACAGGAGCCTGTCTACCAGTTGTGATTCATTCCCACACCCCCACATTCATGGCAATGGTCCAATCCTGCACATGCATATTTAGACGACTCTTAAGATCACAACAAACAAGTCAAACTTCATACGTCATTGCCGTGGTTTCAGTTCTACACCCCTATGCCTTACAAATGTGTTTCTGGATTTGTTCAAACAATAGACTGTTTATTAAAAATGGACTCCGAGCCCAGATAGTGAAGCCAATGCATAAGTGCCTGAAACGTACTGGTCTGAATTACCAGCAGGGGGCGACTACACTTGTTTTAAAAGGAGTCAGTTTCTATAGAAGTCTTTGAGAAAACGTTTTCCTAAAGAGTGCATTGTCTTAATCTTCGATTTATTTTATTTTGTAAATTATGGTCCCACTTAGGGTCAAATAGAAGATAAAGCACGATATGCATTAGGGGCGTGGATACAGTGAGATTAACAGCTGCTACCGTCCAATGGGTGCAGGTGGGCATGCGGTATCCTCAGTCAGGCTCCACCCCCAACTCCTCCAAATATGATTATTTTTGGAGGATTAACTTGTCTTTATAGCTAAATGTACAACTTGTGCATATGACTTAATATGCAGGCTATTTGATTATTGTCATCTAATCGATCTAAACTGTGAAAAATCTCAGAAACGGGGGAAAAGGGACAGTTTCATTTGGATCCACAACTCCAGCTTGACCTCTGACACCATTTTCAGCTGCTTTGCAATTTTTGAATCCAACTCGAGTGTGTGAAAATGCAAACTGTTCGACATGAGGGCGAAACGAGAACGCCCTGTTCACCTCAACCTTTCTGCAGCTTTAGTTCCAATAATCCCCAGCAGTTTGTTTTTCTGACAGGAAATGCTAATGCAGCATAATGTCCGTGTGTCACAATACAACAGCCTGGATACGGCCTGGAACGCACAGTCAGTCAAACACACTGTCACATACTTTCCAGTCACGTTAGTGCGACCTGGCTGACACACTTTAACACTGGAGTGCAATTTTTGTACCCCCACCCTGGGTTTTTCTGACTGAACCCTTAGGCCAGGCTAAATATACAGAGATACTTCCTGAGTGTTGTCCTCATAGTGCATCAGAGGGTGTAGAAAGACAGTTTGTCCCAACGCGGCCTCTGTAAGTACCTCCACCTAACCCCAACCTTAACCACTGAACCACAAATCTGCTGCTCCCCCAATTGGGGGGTCACAGCTTTTGTCCCCACTTGGACAAGTCGTCCCCAATTAACTGGTCTTCAGCCTATGACTGAAAGACACATGCACACACACACACACACACACAGAGAGAGTGAGACTAAAGATATGTGGCTGATACCTGTGACTAAACTTGTGAGACAGGACTATTCTCTCTCTCACACTCACACACACACACACACCTCGAACAACATTGGCTACGACCAATGAAGATTGCAATGATTTCTTTATGATTCATCTAAACCAGGACACTCTAATAGGTTTTCTTGCCTATATTAATTCATATTTTATCCACATTAAGGTCATTCAATAAGTAATAGGTTTGGTTCAGTCTTAGGTCAGTTGTCTGTAATCAAACAACTGATATCAGAAATCTGACGGCCGTTCATCCTTACTTCCTTTTACATTTCACAAAAATCCCCTTTCATCCCGCAGGTCGTTTTTATTCTGTGTCTTCTTTCCGTCTCTGCTTAGGAATGTTCAGTTTCCCTCCATTTATACTAAGTTCAAACACAAACCGCCTCATCCACCCAATGTGAGTGACACAGGAAAGTGCGCTTCATGGGAGAGATAACGCTGACTTCCAAATCCACCCATCGTGCTCTCTGAGCAACGCCTCTGGGTCAGAGGTCTCCCTGAGAAGAGGTCGAGGGTCACATCTGTGTGCGTATGAGAAAGTGAGTTAACTTCACTCAGATTGTAAAATAACAACAGTCTCCACCTGGTGCCTGTCACTTAGGTGTGTGTGTGTGTGTGTGTGTGTGTGTGTGTGGTGTGTGTGTGTTTCAGAGAGGTGCGAGTGGTAAAATCTAACTTTAAGCAGACAGTTGTTTTCCTGCTTTGAAATTCACTTCATTGCATTCAAATTAATTTCAAACTTTGAGGTGCGTTTCATTGCACCACAATAAACACGTAAACAGATCCCATTTCATTTCATAAGATCTACAGTCCCACTAAGAAACTGTCACATTATCACTTTGGCTATTTCATACATCCTGTATTACACGACTGGAATTACAGTATCAGTTACAGTTATTGTCCTTCTCATTGTCTG
Source organism: Hippoglossus hippoglossus (assembly GCF_009819705.1). Lineage (NCBI taxonomy): Eukaryota > Metazoa > Chordata > Actinopteri > Pleuronectiformes > Pleuronectidae > Hippoglossus > Hippoglossus hippoglossus. Next base: position 2,426,815 of record NC_047174.1, read on the forward strand.
AGCAGTGAAATGAGCAAAACAAGTCTCTATAAAACCATGAACGTTGGACTTTATTACACATCAAGACTGTTTAATTTCATTTATTAATCTGCTGATCATTTGCTCTATTAGATGTGCAAAATAAGTCAAGAATGATGTCTTCAAAATGCCTTGAATCCAAAGCTGAATCCAGGTTTTATTGACAGAAACCGGAAAAGGAAAAAGGGCCCTGAGCAAAGCAACATAAAGACCGCCGGAATCTGCTCGTCTGCGAAAAAGGAAAAACATTTATTAGAGCTTCAGACGTGCAGAGAAAAGAAATGTGATGCTGCCTGAGGACGAACATAAAGCTATAAACATGTTTTTGCCTTTCAGCTCGTTACGCTTTCCTGCAATTTTGCCTTGTGTGCAACTTCTGCTGCTGAGACGCTCAAAGAAACGTATAGCGGTAGACTCTGTCGCTGACAGACCAAAACAACACAAGTACCGAGTGCGACCGGAGCTCTACTATACATTTTTTAACATTTGACTCCAAAAACAACTTCAGTCTGCGGATTTACAAACTAAACTGAACTTAAATAAGTTTAAAAACGCTGCTTTTAAAAGGTGAGTCCCCTCGACTGACCAGAGAACTTCTTCAACTACCGTTACCAGCTCACAGATATCGGTCAACCATCTCTGCATCATGTCTCACTCACTCTTATCAATCCTCCACATCTTTGTTTCCCTCCCCTGCTTACAGCAAGACGCCCAGAGCCCTTTTATACTGATCCTTCTTTAGGTGTGTGTGTGTGTGTGTGTGTGTGTGTGGAGGGTAGGGGGTTATCAGGTGTTAAGGAAACTAACCAGAGCTCCTTTCCAAGCCATTAAACGACTCTTGGTCTCTGGTGTGATGCGTCTCTGTGTTGACTTGACATTGCTGCATGTCTGAGTGGATTCTGGTACAAACCCAACACACTACACTGAGGATAAAGTGTACAACCATTTAAAAAAAGTGGACACACAATGATTCAGTACCAACTTTTACTGTCTTTTAATAGTGTGATAAACTGATCTTTATTCACACAGTCTAAAATTAGAAAGACACAGAGGAGCACTTCAAGGCCCTTAAGTTCTGCACCCAATTAAATCTTGTTTGTTTGGACGTATTTCTAAATATATTAAAAGACACATAAACACTATTCATTCCCAAATGAATCCACATTATCTCAGTCACCCATTGGTGGTAGTCACAGGTTTGTAGTCCTGTTTGTTACTGTTCAGCAAAGTAAATCCACTAGGTTCAGATCTCACTCCCCTAAATACAAGTTGCACTTCCCACCCACTTTAAAGAAGGGTTTTGGATTTTCGATAGTGGGAGCAGGGTGCCAGTTGCTGAGCTGGACCTTTATTACACATCTGCTGTAACAGTGAGCTGTGGGTCCCTGCAGGCTTCGAGTGCTGATCCCAGTTTAGTGAAGATAATGCTCATTGGGAGGTGATGGAAATGCAATATGAAAACAATGGGAGCCAATGAAATGTTTCCTGTTACGCAGTCGTGGTCCAACGGCTCTCGGAGAAACCCCCGATCTTTGGGAGAGGGTCTCAGGGTAGTTTTGCGCTTCCTCTCTCTCTTGAGTGTTATGTTTACCAAGAATCTACTAAGACTGATAACTCTTGAAGCACTGTTTAAATCAAACACAAGTGCTGGAAAACCAAGAGCAAAAGTTAAACATTTGTTTCCGAGGAGACACTGAATACCTGAATTCTTTGGCATTGAGCAGATGAATTAAAAGAGAAGGGAGGAGAGGAGCTTTCTGGATGATTGGCTATATGAAAATGAGAATAGATTCCAGCTGCTGTGCGTCATCTTCCACACGCACAGCAGACGAACATGAGCCTAATAAAATGAACCGAGTTCCTGAGTCAATATTTTTGCAGCCCCACCTGCAGTAACATGGGGGGATTCCTGCCTAAGCCCGTGTCTAAGGGTCAGCTGGACCGAGGTTTTCACTCAAACGCAGGGAGGGGGAAATTCATCCCACATCGGATCCCAGCAGAGACGTTTCAAAGACATCAGAGACGCCGACGGACAGAGAGAAAGACAGAAGAGGGGGATGAGGAGGAGCAGGGTGGAGACGAAGAATCCCATCACATGGAGCAGGAAAATTACTTTCATCTTACTTTAAACGGCCGAATGACGCAAGGCTTATTGTGCATTATTCATAAAGTCAGCTGCTCATCAGAAATGTCCAACATTTAATAATTATATTCAAACATTGCTGATGCCACAGCTTCAAGAATAATAAAAGATGTGTAAATGATTAATTTATCTGCAGACAAATTCATAATCTCTCCCGGTCCATTAAGGACGGCATGAATTGAATTTAAGGCTATCCAAACATCTTAACTATGATAAAGAAAAGCCTTAAAGCCAGAGCACTGAATCATAGTCTAAATTCCCATACGGTGACAGCACTAATGTGGAATGAATGTTGTCTCACTGACTTTCCTGCGGACTACAAACAACCTGAACCACCGGGGGAAACAAAGGGGAGGCAGCGGAGGCCTGTTGTACCGAATGAATGAAAAAGACTAAGTGCACACATTTCCTCTGTGGCCGCAAAGAAAAGCCTCTTTGTTTCAGGTGAGTTTCAGCTTCGGTATCGAGCCGCGCGGCCTCCGACCGCCGTCCGTCCCGTGCAACCCTGAGTGAGGCATTGTGGGTAAGGTATGGTATGAATCGTCTGGCCAAAAATCAGACCTGCTCGAAGCCTCAGCGCCTCCGTGGGCAACCATACAGGGATTAAGCACGGCGGGTAACAGCACAGACGGCTGGAAGGAAATCACTATGTGGAAGTGTGTGTGTGTGAGAGTGGTAATTGTGAGCACAAGGCCGTTAAAGAGGGGACGAGTTCCTGTCCTGTCTCGTTCAGTCGTACACAGACTCAGTAAATCACGAATCATGATGTCTTTAAAACCAAAATTTACACCAGTGAAGCAAAAGCTACTTAAATGGCAAGAGGCCTCGTTGGAGAATGCATTCTTAGACTTTGACCGTTTAATTTTAATCCACTATCATGGAGGGGGGCAGAGTTTATGACCCCAATCAGCGGGAGACAATCTAGATATTTTGGCTTCACTCTTCAGGAGCTGTCCATTTTGATATTAACACACAAAACTGTGTTAATAAGTAGAGGCCCCGGGGCCCGCTGACCATCACAGAGCCACCATTGTTCTCCGGGGAAAATCAGCGATTCAGCTCAAAGTTAAGACACAAACACAGCACAGTGTGGCTCTGGTATTCAAATATGGATGTGAGAAAAGTTCACGCTGTGCTGCTGCCTTCAAAGGCCTTTCTTCCAACACGGCTGAGCCAGGCCAAGATTTGCAATATTAATAATCAATATTGACGGGAATAGTCTGAGTAGATCATAGACAAGTTTCACTGATTGATCTTAACACAAAATCAAAAAACAGACAAATTAGACGCCTATAGATTGAATAGGGACATGAAAACAGACTTAAATCAAAAGACTCTCTGGGCACTAGGTATATGAACATATAATATATTGTCAAAATGTCCAAACCCCACAACTATTTAGTTCACTACAACATAAGAAGAGGAACATTGACAAATCCTCACACTGGAGAAGGTGGAACCATCAAATAGTTTTGCTTAAAAATGGACATCACCTTTCATCGACTACCAGAGTAGTTTCAGATTATGTTAATCCATCAAATATCTCACGTGTCATGGTGACCAGATCAGAAAATGTAATAAAATATACTATTACAGGATAATTTGGATATGAGGCAGGTAATAAAATCCTCTTTCAAATGAATGCCTGACTCACTGAGCTGTGAGGGTAAATATGGATCAATATTTTAAAAGGTAACACATTTAACTTGCTTTTAGCAGTAAATCAGTCAAACCTATAGTGAATTATGTCATATCAGCGAATGCAATTAATAAATATTGGAATATTTATTTGTATGAGCAGGGCAAAAGTCACATCAGACTAAATCCAGTGGAAACGTAAAAGCATCAGAAACTAACTAATGAGAGGAGGCGTTCACTTCTGCTCCAGTTACTGATATTTTTTGCTTTCATTCTCTCAGTCGCTATAAAAGAAGAGAGGGTGCAGGAGAAAATGGAGACATCAGAAACTGCCTGAAAGGTCACACATGCTTCTGGGTGTGTCTCTATGTGTGTGTGTGTGTGTGTGTGTGTGTGTGTGTGTGTGTGTGTGTGTGTGTGTGTGTGTGTGTGTGTGTGTACTGTACAAGATCAATAACAGCCTGCGGTGGTTTACAAGGGGGCTGGTTAAACACGGCACCTTGTGATCATGGGTGTGCAGTGACACACAAACACAGGCCGACGCACACACACACACACACACACACACACACACACACGACCTTACCAGGCATTTTTGAAGGTCCCAACGTGCGGAGAATAGAGAAGCGCTTGCAAGAATGCAGCGTGCACACGTGTACACACACACACACACACACGCACAAACGCTGGAGATGAGGCATTGAATTATGCAGATCCGCCCACATCTCCCTCTCTCTGAGCCTGGGGAGTGACTTTGCTTCCAAACGGGGACGCTAGTGACAAACTACATCAGACTGACCAAAAACAGCCTGTCCACACAGACACAAGTACAACAACCAAGGACTGACAACAACAGACACACACTGACACTGCCTGGGTTGTCGACAGGTCCGCAGGAAGTGTTAAGTCTCTCTTTTCATTACCTACTGCATAGCCGAGGCCTCAGCAGTAATTAACTGCTGTGTAATGTAGCTTTTAAAGCCCCGTTCACATGGGACCCGTATTATCTGGGGTCCTTTTAAGATTTTAATAACCACAGAGGTCGCCTGTGCGCTTAATCCTGTGTGAATCTGCCACGTCGGTAATCTGCAGAGTAAAAATCCCACCGCAAGTTAGCTGAAATTCAGAGGTCATCTGATAACGCTCGTCCCACGTGAACGTGAGACTTCTGTAAAATGGGTCGTACTATTTTATCACCAGGATTTTTTGGGGGGGGGGGGGGGGGGGGTTCACTTTTACTTCCTTCTGGTTATTGAATTATAAATGAGCTCTGAGCGCTTGTCAGGTGCAAGTTATGGTGACTCACGTTGTAGACACTCGCTACATGTTGAGAGGAAGAGGAAGCACATTCAAATCAATTAGTCTGTAAATTTGAATGAAACACAAAGTCTGCTTCTGAAAAACAATCTCAAAGGTGAAGTACTCGCTTCACATCATATCTCATGATCCTGGTGCCATATTACTTTATCATTCAGGTCTTTTGTCCAAAGTAAACTCTTAACTGTAAATGTTCACACATACAAATGAAAGCAACAGCAACATTTCAGGGACAATCATGCAAACTCAGTCTGCTGAAGACCATGTGATTCAGCTGAAAGCCCCGACAGAAGCAGAGAGCTGGACCTGCGAGTTCAGACTGTGTTGTCAACTGTGGCTTGTAAGGTCAAGAATAAACTGTCAAGTTCAAAAACCTCTGGCTGCAACTTTTATTAAACTAATAATGATCACAGCATCTCAAAAATCCAAGGTGACAATCGTCAAAACCCAACGACATTCAATTTGATATCATACAAGACGCAGAAATGCAGCAAAAGCACAGAACTCAAAAGCTGTAACCAGTGAAGTTTTGGTATTTATTGCTTGAAAAAGTTGCTTTTCAGTAACAGATAGTTAATGAAACAATGAAAAGCACCAATAAGAAATAATAAGTTGATTTGAAATGAGGCAGTTTGGTCATCTGCTGTTTTTAAAGGCTGCTTCTCATAACCATCCCATTTATTATTGATTGGAGCTGACAACTAGTTTCTTGATTATGCTTTTGGTGATCTACGTAAATCATGATATTCATTTGAAGTGAGGTGACGTTCATCTAAATATCTAATAAAATGTGATAGCATCAAGTCAGTAATATCTGCCAAACATCTTCCATGACTAAAGTACAGATCTTCTGAAGGTCCACTTCAGCTCGGCGCTGCCTCCTCAGACAAACAGCTGACACTCCCCTGAAGAGTATAGCTGCCGGTGATACCAGACGCTGACGGGCTGCCGATGGCTGCCATGGTGACCACCTCAGCTGGGTGTCATGTTTCCATGGCGCTGGTCGGCTTCTCGGGTGTCAGGTGGACGAACAAAAGAAAAGGAGGAAGCGAAATATGCTGCTGCAGCTAAACTAGCATGCAAGTGTAACAAATACCCCCAAGACGGAGATATTCATCTTGATAAGAAACATATTTCAAAAATGATTATCCCACATGACCATGAAAGTAAGAGCAAACTTCAAATCACAGATATGAATCAACACTGATACGGGGCAACATTTGTAACTGTATCTTAGGGTCAGAAGAAAACGCCTCCTCGTCCACCTCACTTGAGATCCACCAGGAACTTTCATCTACCTCCTCGGCCCTTATGGATTTTTGGGGCCAATGCTGGTATTGATATGAGGGAGTTGATATTTTTTAAAACTTGGCAATGATTCCTAAGGTGTCGTTATCCGCGATGACAAAGAAATACAATTGAGGCATGCTTTACACTTTACAGATTAACCACCAACTTTATTATAAATAAGGTAAATTAGATAAATACAAATTAAATGCAATAAAACAATCTAAACTAAAAATAGAGCAGATCCTCGTGTTAGATAGCAGGACGCAGCAAATGTTTGGCAGTTTTGCTTAATAAAGAGCTTAAACTATTAACAGGATGGGATTATCAAGGTCACACGGCACAGATGTTGCCTGCAAATGAGTTTTCTGTCAATTGACTAATCTGGTCTTGACTCAGACTCGGGGAGGACGAGTTCTGAGCTACAGGAAGTCTAAATGAACAAGAACCGCTGAACTTTCTGGCAACAGGCACAAGTCTTTGGCTGAATGCTGATGACTGCAGCTCTGCATGAATAGAACTTATGAACGTCACGAACTCTAGAAATTATTTTAACAACTTTCCTTCATAAACTGTGAACACTAGTGCCTTATATAAACACGTTCAGTTCGCCTGCGGGGCGTGAAAATCTTCGACCTCATCAAATTCACTTAATTGTTTGACCTTTAAACGTGACTTAAATCAGAAAATAGCCAAAGCAGAGGCTTCACATTTCCTTCAAACTGGCATTAAAACCTTTGAAACGTCTTGATGAAACTTGCAGATATCCTGAAACTGATGCAACTGATGCCACAAGAATCCAAATTAGCACATGACATCATCTCGCCTCAACCAACGAAAAAAAAAAGCCAGCTCCAAGAAGGAGAGGAAACCCTGGTTTGAGCTTAATTTCCACATGCGCAGGATTAAGTGAACCAGAACATCCCAGTAGTCTGTCAGAAAGGTTTCAAATACTTTCCTCTGGTTGGCTAAATTGCCTGGTATCAACAGTGTTATGTGGTGGATGCTGCCACGGATTGGATGATGTAGATTGTTTGCATCAGGCGCTGCCTCCTTAGGCAAACAACTGACCAGACACAGTAGTTCGGGCTGCAGCCTCTCCCTTAATATGCACACGCGCACAAACGCACACACACACACACACACTCAGGCCACATGCACCAACCTCTGTGCCAGCCTCAAACCACACACACACAAAACAAACCAACACAAACTGAGAAGCAAGTTAGAGACAAAGTTTCTCGCTCTCCGCCCGAACCTTCAACTCCAAGTACACAGACAGAAAGATTGAGACACACATATAAAAAAACTGGGCTTGCATCAGCGCTGCCAGCCCCAGTCACACACCATCACTGTCTTTGTGTGTCTGTCTATGCGAGGGTCTAAGCACTTCTTCAGGAATGGGGTGGACAGCTAAGATCAACAAATATGAGCGGGTGGAGCTGCGAGTGTGTGTGGGGGAAGTCCCCAGGACACTATGATCAAGTATTACTCAATTGTTCTTTCTTTTTATTGCTGTTGATCAGACCCTCCACCAGGCGGGTGGGGTTGAGCAGAGACGGGGTGAGGACAGGGTGCAGCTCAACTGGGGGGGGGGGGGGTCTAATAACAAGCAGCAGATGAGAGGAGTGGAGTTTGGACAAACACAGACCCCTCCTGCTCGAGTCCGTATGAAACTTCAAGTTGCAGAAGCTGCTTCCGTTTGGTCGACCGGCTGCTCATCGCTAACTCAAAAATACGTTGCAAGCTATTCTACCACCGAAGGTATTCGTGCTGCTTCGCTAGCTAACAGATCAACATGAGCTATGTTTTCATTTTACCGGAACGATTTATCTGATTGATAAATCTGCGAGCAGTTTATTTTAACATGCATGTCATGTTCAAGTCTTTTACTTCCAACATATGGAATGGCTATAAACACTTCAACTAAAGCTGCACTGAACGCAGTGAAAACACCACATCTGACATATTATCACCTTATAAATATAATGTGGCAACCATGTAAACAAGCAACATGTCTGGTAGATGAAGCCACGTGACCACCTGATACTTTCAGCTTTGTTTTGGTCTCAACCAGTGAAATCCATGCCCCTTAATTCTGCTGTTTGGTGCTGGGCAGGTAGTGAATACATCACATTACTAGATTTGTATGTACATCTACACCTGCAGTCCACACTACCTAGTTTTTGAATGTCTGAAACCGTGTTTAGGTCCAAAAGCTTTTTTGGATGCTTCCTCATTCCCCATCAGTCACAACTCAACGACCAGGGAGTGAATTTGCTAACAGAGTCAGTGACAGTTTAACCTTAAGAAAATAACATATCATCGTTGTTTGAACTGGACTGAACTGAACTGTGTTGGGCTCATAATGGCCTTTGTAAATAAACGTATTAAACTCTGGATGTTGAGACTGTGGGAGACACACACACCCTCTTTCCTATTCTGTGGTTATTTTTGTTTAAGGAGTTTTATGTGAAGTCAAGTCCAACATGTTTTTTGGTGTTCTTCTCTTTACTCTTCCAAATGTTGTCGTTTTAATACAACACAGAAATCCCCCCCCCCCCCCCACTTTTTCTTCGGAAACCGAACCGTGGATTTTGAGCATCGTTACAGCCTTAATAATCATACACGTTTATCTCTACAAGCAATAACTGTCACAATATACACAATCATTTGATCTATTGTTAAAGTAAAACATAAGTCAGCGCAGCGTTAACAGAGCGTTTCTTGCCATACTAATACTTTCACAGATGGATCACACCCCCGCCAGTGACACTGATCCTTCCAAGACATCTGAGAAACATTTCACGGTCTGATAATTTCCCATGTGGGATTTAAACTCAGTGGTGAGCTGAACGAGCCAGGAGCATAAGCTCATGTTAAGGTGGACACGGTCCAGTTCCATCACACTCCCTTTTTTCTGAGAAGAGTCAAGTTGAACCATCTGCAGTCAGACGTTTGTCGTGCTGATACTTTTCACAGGCCGACAAACCAGGAAACATTTCAACACACACACAAACTCAGCGCCCAAAAAACGTGTGGTCCCTGTCTTATGAGCTACAGAACGTCACTTGTGCGTTGTGTTGTTTATCATAGAGGAGTGTGTGTGGTTGTGAGTATTTGCAAAGGCGGGTTTGTTATGTTGGTTATTGAGTTCAACTAATTCCCAAAAGAGAAAAAGAATCATAGTCTAAAGCAGCTTCTCCAACCCGCCCTCTGAAAGTTACTCCATGGTTCAGTGTCCCAAGCTGCTTCGACACCTGACAACACCATTTGTTTCTGATTTCCTAGTTTCAGCACGTTTATCAATTCATAAAGTGTAGAAATCTGTGTCTGGGTATCCTCTATCGTGGATTTTCCAGTTTCACTGATGCACATTGTTTAAATTCTGAGGGATTGACAGCTGAACCGAACAATCTACTGTTTTTATCTTAGATTGCGACAACACTTAGTTGCTAGAACTTTATTTAACCAGGTAAAAGTTTCACTGAGATTAAAATGTCAAAGGCAAAAGAAAAGGGGGCAAAATCAAGTAATTGCTACAGCAAAGATCTGTCAAACATAAAAAATGTAAAGCAAAAACACAAAGATCCAGATCCTTTAGAAATAACCTAAATTCACCACCAGTAATCAGCTCGGATAGTTTCATAACTTTCTGTACGTTGTTCCAGGAGAAAGGTGCAGTGAGACTGTAACTCAATCCTAACGAGGGGAGGTGTAAACTAAATCTGTAAAACTGTGGCCTCATTGGTTTCCATGTCTGCACATGTATCTACACAGAGAAGGAGGAACCAAAACAAGGTAAAGAAAAAGTAAGAAAATGGCCACAAATATGAGAAATATCAATGTTTATAAAGTGGATTATTACTGCGGCTGCAGCCGTGCTGCCACCTCTCTGACCACATGGAGTTTACTCCCCAATACTCCCAGTGATTGCACAGACCGTTCCTCCATGCTTTCCCTCCTTGTGGGCCACGACTTAGACATTGATCTGCAGCAAAGCACCATGGGAGCTGCTAGCGAGCGGCGCTACGCACTCAGTCATTGGTCCCTGATTGCTGTCTGATCCCTGCAGGGTCAACGTGGGGTTAGCTCCCGAGTGATTGGCCCGCGGGGAGGCGAGCGGGACGTGACTGACAGGTGGGAGAGCATATCAACTGGCGGAGGAGAAATAAAAAGGGGGAGGGGCAAGGCAGAGGGGAGTCGGGGCCTGGCCTCTGAGGGGATTAACGTGGTCTGACAGGCTGGCTGGAACAAACACACACACACATTTATAGATACACACACAACACACACACACACACTGAGCTTTGAGGGCGGGCTGCTCTGCTGAGCACACACAATACACTGCTTGTTTTAGAACAAGAGGAAAAAGAGAACAGATAGATAAGAGAGAGGCCAAATCACAGAAAAGGAATGTGTGTTTGACAGAAGAGAGAGAGAGCAGCACATCATGAACCACAGGTGCTTCCCAACTAACATGCCTCCGCGGAGAGAGAGAGAGAAAACCCCCGCTGTGGCCTTAATGTGAATTCCATAACTCTTCCATGACTTTCCCCAAACGTCCCTCTCCTCTGGTGTCCTCCACCCAAGTTTCACAGAAACCTCTCAAACCGCAACTGAAAAACACACCCGCTCCTCTGAAAATTAACAGCTTGTTAAATTGTCTGACTTTCCCCCCAAAATCTTTCCGGGAGACTCTCTCAAGTTACTCGACCGTCTGCGTCTGGAATTCACTGCTCTAAACTCCGTTCACATTCCACGAATTCCAGCACCGGTAGGAACCCTGAAACCTATGACACATTACCCAATGGGATCCTCAAACACACACACACGCACTAAAACACACACAAACACACACTAAAACCCACTCCCAGATCATGCTGATGTGTTACGGGGGATTGCTTACGGAGGCTTCTTTAAAAGGAGCCTTTTACATATATTGATCAGCCCATCGAGGAAAATTAACTGCCTCAAACGAGGAGCCGGGGTTTCTGCAGGTTTCACTGACGTTGATTTAAGGCCTAAACAAACTGTAAATTAAAGCAACAATCAATTATTTGATAAATCTCAGGACAAACAAATGTGTAAATAAAAAAAAATCGGTGGAACGCACAGTCTCTGGAACTGGGATGAGTTCCAGTTAAAGAAGATTTGGGATTCACCTCACGTCTGTTTTGTTTCCAAATCTTCTCTTGTTTTTTCTACCGTCTGTAAATTCAAAGTAAGTACGGCAGCTTAACACTGGGCTTGATGGCACACGCTGAAAAATGGAAACTACCTATAATTAGTTGTATATTTGCGTCATGATCGTCAGCTCTTGTTGCTGCTGCAGTTTGTAAACTAAAACTACCTTCCTTGGTTTTACACTGCAACTATAATACTCATTTCCCCCCTAAGATATTAACATACAAATGATATATTGTCCAACAAGAAATAATCCCACTGACCAGCCTTTATTCTGTTAATATCATAACTACATTAGATTTCACATATGCAGATATAAACGTATCATAATCAATGTATCGCCCACATTAAGCCTCACTCGCTGCCCAGGAGGCCGAGGCGGGTTTCCCCAACGTGCAGGAAATAGTGGTGATAAATATCGTGGCTGTCCAGGCAGCGTGACCCCATCCTTCCAGTTAACAGGCAGCAGCCAATAGACCGAGGCCAGCTCCATCAATTACACTGTCTGAGGGTTAGACACCGCAATACTACACAAGACGTCGATGAAATTGGATCTAACCATTTACTTTTCATGATTTACCAATTGAACGATACATTTTTGAGTCTATGAAATGTCCAAGTGTCACAAATGACACAGAATTTCTCTATATCAAAAATAAATCGCTGATTCAGCCAATGAATTTAGGTTTCAAGAGGTTCCGTGAAGCCTGATGCTCTACAAAACGTCAGTGGTGAATTTTTGTAAATGAAAGTGAGTGACGGAAAGACACAAACAACTACAGGCTAATTGTGGGTTCAGACAATTATCTGAGATGTCGAAACAAAAAGAATAAATAACGGCCTCAGTCGCTTTCATGCCGTCAAAACTGGAGGAAACTGTCAGAATGAAGTGCACCGCGGCGCTGAGTGAACATGACAACTTACAAGACGGGAGATAAACCACAAAACACTCCGGCACTGATAAACACTGAAGGGTTCTTTCAGGACTGAATATGAACACGAGTGGGCTCTGGTCGGTCGGTGCAATCACGTCCATCCATCTGTTTGTGTATCTAAGTGTTTGTGTGTCATGGAGATGGGTCATAACTCTGCTGGACAGGCTATGAGACCTGCGGTTGTGCCCCTCTTCGTAATGAACCGCTGTGGAGCGATAACTCTCACACATGCACACTAGGGGCACACCCACCGCTTGACCATGAAATGTGACGTGTGACACACATTTACGGCTTCATCTGGTGGGGCTGATAGGCAGACCCCCCCGGCAGACCCCCCGGCAGACGATCACAGCAACAGAGACGACAAAGGTGGACACGGACTCTCAGACACATGCAGACAAATGATCTCAGGCAGTTTTCACACCTGAAAGTCTGAACCAAGGTTCATTTGATCTGGTTAGTTTGAGTTTCACATTGTAATTTAGGGATCACACAGAAGAATTTTGTATAATCATTTGTAGACAGCAGTGCGTCACATGTCGGTGCGTTGTCAGTTTTTTGCGGGGTACTAGTCTTTCTGTTTCAATGGAGAACCCATTTCTTTGCCACTATGATATTATTATGGTATTACAACCAGCATCACCTACTCAACACTAGTTTGTATGCGTCAAATGAACGTCCTCATTGTTCAGACATTAAATCACTAGAGGTGAAGACTGCAGCAATCCAGCTTCTTCCTCTTCTGTTTAATGCAGTCTCAACTTCCTGTGAACAAACGCCCAGGTAGTGAAAACATAACCTCCTCGGTGGAGGTAAATATAAAAGTTTGAAATCTTAAATGAAACTGGACAAAGTCACATCAGTACTAATGATATGAGCTTCACACCAGCTTTGTGTGTGTGTGTTTACATTCGTCCAGAGCTGATAAGGCTCCTTTCCATTAACATTCTCACACAGGGAAGTTAATCCTGCACCTTCTCACTAGTTATCAGTCATTCCAGATATTTGACTTCATGCTAAAAACAAACTCTACCAGCGAACCAGGACACGTAAAAGGAAAGAAACAAAGCAGCAGCCGACTTATCTCAATCTCGACAGAGCCACACTTGAAGAGGTAAGTGTTGGACCCTATTTACACTCAGTCACAAATAGTAACTCAGGAGGTGGTTGGAGGTGCGTTCAGGCCAGATGTTGAAAAAGGTGTTAATGCATCTGTCTGTCCAAGACACATGCTCAAGCTTTACTCGCCCCAAGTGGAATTACATCAGCACCCCTGAGGACAAGGTATAGGTAATGGATGGATGTTTGATTGTGCAATAAAAGATTCTACAAATTTAGCCTTCAGCTGAGTCACCGCAACCACCTGCGACTCCGAGTGCAGCAAACGCAGCAGGTTAATGAGTCGTGTTCTCCTCAGGTCCGGAGCGGCGCCACAATTAAGTCAAACCGACTGATCATGGCCTTTTCAACCTGTATTAACAATACTGTCAATCACAACTATCTGACTACTGCACACTAAATCAGAGACACACACACTTATTTTGCAAAACTGTCAACTACCCCTGTGTGTGTGTGTGAAGGAGTGGCCTCTTTGCTGGGCTCCTGTACCCATCACAGCTACAGCGTTACCATGGGGACGCAGCCAGTGGCCACACGACACGATGGAGGAAAGACAGTAAAGGGGGGGGGGGGTAACAGCCGGTGAACACACAGACAGACAATGCAATCAGAGAGTAATGCACAGAGCTGTCAGGTACTGTTTGTGTGTGTGTCTGTGTTTGTGTGTGTCTGTCCTCTTCGTATTGTAGTTGTGGCTGAGGCCAGCAGATCGGTTAACCAGGCCTCCACCGTGCTGCCGCCAAACACGCTGCGACTGTCACCCGCTGCTGCGAGCAGGTAAACACCAGACTGACACAGGCCTTTAAAGCCAAATGCAAGCCAGACGCCAATCTTAATCCCTCTGTGGTGACACGGTTGTTTCTTTTTTGCACACACTTTGCTGCACACACTTTGCTGCACACACTTTGTTTGACCTCTAATGCCGGTCAAACACACCTGCCGTTCACACCTAACCGACACAAGGTTTCATGTTATTAGGAGCCTCTAAGTAAGTTTTCCTTAAAATCATTGATTTGTGATTCTGACACTGTTGGAAATCTGAACGAAGTATAAGATCTTTATGGGCTTATCCACGTGAAGCACAAAATAAAACCTCCCGACACCACTACCCTACATCAGTACTGGCGTCAGTGGCAAAAAAAAACAAAACAACTAAGATGAACCCTAGCATCTGGAAATAACTGGTAAAATAAAATAAAATCTGATCGTCATTCCACCTCGACCACAGGAAACCCAATATCTCGCCACAACACACACTTCCTGCACAGTTTCCTGCTTCCTTTGTGGCAGGGAAAGGAGGGAGTGGTCGCTGATGTCACGGCGAGTCTGCTGAAATGCTGGTTTCACATCCTATGGGAAAGAAGGTGGATAATGAGCTTCCCGCCTCGTGAATATAATTCACCTCAGACTTGAAAATAACTGGTTTTCTTAATTTGTTCGTTAGTTAGTATTGACTTGAGGATTTTTGTGATTCTAATTGTCCGTTAACGACACAGTTCTTCATCTTATTACGTTGCTCAACAAATCCCTAAACCTGGAAGTTGTCCATTAATCTAAGGGCAAAGTGTTATGTGAGCCTCCTCCACACACAGCTGTGTTTCTGCTTTGTACAATTTGCAGCACCTGCAACGCACTCTGTAGAGGACTTTTAATTTGAAATGACAGATACAGGAAGCAGAGTCGCGTGGAAACACACGGCTGAGGTGAAACAGAGACAGACGGGAAGAGGAGAAAAAATAAAGAAAGTTAGACGTAAGTAATTAAGATTAAGTTAGATTGATTTCTACTGGGCACACACACAAACCAGGTGCCCAGACTGAGCACTAGGCATACTGGGAAACATCCCAGTGGGTCATTGCATTGAAACATTGGAGCCCCCCTCGGCTGCTGAAATAAATCCTTGCAGAAACACTGCCTAGTAAACTTGTTGTTCAGCTCAGTCATTCACTCCATCACGTGACTGTCACAGCAAACTGCAATTACAGGAGACGCTAGGTGGCTGTCAGAGATCTTATTATGTCATCGGCTGGTTTCAGAAAGAAAAGTCCAAGACTGTAAGCAAGCTGAAGTTAGAAGCATTTAAAATAAAATAACAACTCCAGGAAACACCAGAGCAAAGTAAGAAAAAAACCCAAGTATGTATATAGTGTCTTTACCCTGTTACTGGAAATACAACTTTGTAATATTTAAGCCATCTATTTATTTAAAAATACAGTAGTAGAGAACTAATACCTCAATCTCCTGCAGACACTGTGCTATTGGATTCTTCAAGTCTGTCGTTAGAAACTCAAAAGCAATTAAGCCTCATTGTGAATGAAAGAACAATCACAAACGTGATGCACAACACACCCTGCTACCATTCTTCAGATTACTGACATTGTTGTCTGGTGAGGTGAGCTGGTCTGGAAGTTCTCGAGCAAAACCCATCAAGAACTGGACGAACAAAAACAGAAAAAAAAAAACACTTTTCCACTTCTAAACCGTAAGCCTCTTTTGAGTCGGTCGGAGAAAGAAAAGGGAACAAAATCCCTGAGGTCAGCACTCAGGACGAGTGGAGGAGCTTTAAAACGTGCCCGCGTCACGCAAATAAAAAAAAGGTGCAGTTCAACAGATTTGTCTTTGCCTCACTTCCATTCAAAGCCTGATATTAAGATACAACCTGATTTATCAGCATCAGCTCTAATCTGAGGGAGAACTCACCAACATCCTCATGTAATCACAGCTTCTAAAGGCCCCTGCAGAGGAGAACGTCAAACCTGCCTGATTAACACCATCACATGTAATCACCGGCTTAAACAGTACCACCTGATAATTGCCACAGCCGCTTCCTACGGCATAATTGTATTGCTAGATACATAGAGCCTGAGTGCACGGTGACAAACGGCTGCTGAGTTCACTTGTAAGATGATACGCATCATCTACTCTCTATCATCTTCCACTGTCTCTTGTATACAAGGTCTACTTGTCCTGCAAAATGTGTGTCAGTATGTACAGTGAATGTTTTAGATATGCACCTTCAGTACTTTGTTTACGAGTCGTCTTGCTTCACAGCCTGTACCAAAGCTTGTAAATAAAAAGCCCAGCGCGTGTAATTAGGTATCAAGACATTATTTATTAATTTTAAATGGTTCCAAATGTGTAAAAAACAAGATTTCTGTTTTTAAATCCTGCCCCTCACATCCTGAATTATTGCTACTGTGTGTGTTTATGTGTCACAAGTTATATTTAGCACAATTCTGACAACAACTTCTTCCGTATGCGCAGCTTTCCAAAGCACAGGGAGCTGCTGGATGTCAGCTGTCAACACTCCGACTCTGATGCACATAGAAACCCTGTGTTTTGAGAGGGATTCCTGCGGATGCTGCGGAGCCGACTGTGCTAACAACCCCTAAGAGCAGTGAGCCTCTCCTCACAGGAAGGAATACGTCATTTTTGGGGACACGTAGCAGGTTTTAAATACTGTCATATCGTGAGAGATGAAGAAATTAAACCAGACTACTGAAGGCAACAATCTATGTATATATTAAAACTAACCAACAATATCTATGTCCAGTCTTTTCTTTGTGTTCATGTTCACTTTTTAATTCCAGGCAGTGTGAACCTAGAGAATAAATACAAAACTGAAGCAAAGTAAACTTTCCCACAATCTTTTTATCCAAGTAAAACAAACCGCTGTGCATCTATTGTTCTGTGAATTTCAATCGCAGTGTTTATTGAATTCTACAAAAAAAAAAAAAAGGATAAGTTCCACGTCTGTGCCTGCTGTGAATCCCCACGTGACACAAGTACCTATTATGTTATAATGAGCAGCACAATAAGTCCCACAGCAGGACTTGTTCAGTTGGGGTTGCAAGATTAAAAAGTTGGAGAACCTTTGCTCCAGACTAATAAGCCATCCATGGCTAATCTAATCACACGAATGATCGCCCCTCTCACAGTGGAAGTTTTCGTCTGAAATTATACATTTGAACAACCATCAGATATGTCGAACCTGTGGCGGCAAATCAATTCTGACGTCAGCGTCAATCACAGATGATACTGTAAATTTAAAGGCACAGTATATTTCAGTCAGAGCCCCGATCGGGAGCAGTCTAGACAGTGTGAAGGACACTTGTGCAGCCTGGAGGGGGCGGGGGGGGGCTCTACCAGCTGACATATGGGGAGGGTGTGGCGTGGCAAAGGGAAGACCATGCATCTGCTTACATTTAATCATGTTCAACTGGACTAAACTCTGAACCGTCCTCCTCCTCCGCACGAGCGAGGCACTGCTCCTTGTACAGTGAGGGACTCGGAGGGAACGGCTGCAGTGGGTTAATCATTCCTCTCAGAATGAAAGGTTGTGTGTGCACTTCCCCACCCAGGCCAACGGCTTCAATCCTGATAAATTAATCGGCTCAAGAAGAGGAGTGGGGGACCCTGTGGCCCCCCCCCCACCCCATGCACCCCCCTCTCCTCCAAGAAGAGATGGGGGGGGGGGGTGGGCTGCCCACCGAAAAAGAAAGAACACAATCACAGTCCAGAGCTGTGAATCAGAACTACTTATCCAGGAGACGCACCAGTTAAAAAAGGTGCAGGTTCAGATGTTGATGAACTCGTTTAGGGACTGGAACCCATCACCAGGCTCCTGCTCTCTGGATCGAGTCTCTCTGCTTGGTGCCCCTCGTGTGTATGTGTAGTAAACAGCTCGAGTCCCAGGCTGATCGCAGCCCTGCTCCCTCAACACGTCGCAGGGTCAGATCATCGCAGCTCGCCTGCTCGTTTCCAGGACAATGCAGGACGACGTGACGTGTGGGTGGGGGGGGGGCAGGTTGCACGTTCTGCACCGGCTGCACGGGGACTGTTTTTTGGGGGGGGCTTGGCATCCTCCGCGTCCCCCCCCCCCCACCCCCCGATGGAAGCATTCACCTCCAGCTTGTTGCTAATACTTTAAGCTTTTATCTATTTGCCCTGCGTATCAAACAGCCTCGGCGTGCTCCCGGGTTTCGTCAGCCATTGCAGTTCGAGCCCCGCTGCACACACACACACACACAGCTAACACGGGCAGAGCCACCGTTTAACTTTCTCCTTTAAAAACACGAATAGACAGTGTTTTCAGGCATTAGTGGCCCCCGGCGGCCCCTCGTACACACGGCTAGTGTTGGCTCCACAGGTAAATGCACTTGCCTCCTAGCTAGCTGGCTGGCTGGCCCCCCCCGATACGTGCCGTTCCCCTCGTCAACTGGAGACAACGCACCAGACTCCCATTCGGAAATCAGGTGGTTTCGGTGTCACCTCTCGTTTCCCACACGTACACACTCGTGGAAACACAATCCAACATGCCGAATAGAAACCAGTAGCATCCTTTTCACATTCGGCGATGTTTATTATCCTGTGAAGGGTCAACACTGGGGATTATTCCTGTTTTTAGCTAAAAGCACAGCTGTGGGCGGTAGCTAGCAGCTAGCTACGTTTGTGTGAAGTGTTTGTCAAATAAAGATGAATTTATTCAGAGTAAATTGTGCAAATCAGTGGACACCTTCCGGTTTGTGACAAAACACAAAATGTTATCTTAATGTACAGATAGATGTTTAATGAGTGTGTGCTCCGACGGAGTAAATCACCAGATTTCTCAATGGAGTCTGGCGTTCGTTCTCTCCAGGCACGTACCGGGACCCACCACCGAGCAAACCACGCTGCCCGCAACAGCTTCCCGCAGATTTCAAACCCCGGGCGTCAACCAGCCGCGGTTTTTTCGGTTCTCCACCCCCCCCCGCCGCCCCCACTACCACCTTCCCCGCAGGAGAGGGCCCGCAGGTCCGCGGCCTCTCCTGGCGGCCCGGGCCGGGCTCCTACCTCTGTGGGGCGGCTGATCTCGAACAGGTCGAGCCGGTTGGCGTTCCAGTGGTTGATGATGTCGGCCAGTTTCCTCCTCTCCTCCTCCCTGCTCCCCGTCATGGTGGACAGCGTTGGAGGCCCCGTGCGTCCGTGTGTGTGTGTGTGTGCCGGTCGCCGGATGGAAAAAATAAAAAACCCCACGTCCCCGTAGCGATAGTCCAACAACCGGAGGAAGAGAAGCGGCGCCGCGGACACCGAGAGCCGTGTGGTCACCGGGACTCTGCGCGCTCCCTGTCTCTCTCTCACTGCTCCAGGATCCGCGCTCCCGCCGCCGCCGCTCTGCGCGCTCCCGGCAAGCACTCTGGACGCCGCCGTGTGCACGCGCAGCAACTGTTAACCGTTTGAGGGTTCACGAGATGGAAGCTGCAGCTCAGTGTGAAGAGTTAATACTGCTTATTTTTAATTAAACTTAACTTTAAGGATCATTTTTATTTAAACTTAACTCTACTGCTCGTGTTCGACTACGTGTTTGAACTGTGTTGATGTTCAATCAGCCAAGAAACAGAGAAAATGACAAGATAACAACAGTAAACAGTTGCAGAAATCCCAGTGGGCTATGTTGAGGCCTCGAGCTAATTACATTAAAAATGAAAACATTTACAGAAATATAAAATACAAAGTTGACATGCAGAAAATGATATGACTACATCTGAGCGACAACATAATAATAATAACAACAACAACAACAACAATAATAATCATCATAATCATCATCAACATTACTCGTCTGACGGTTTCAGAGCCAATAAACGTGATGGATGCTGCAGCAGCTTCACTCAACACACTGACTGTAAAGAGTTAATACTGAGAGGGATTACGTCAGTGTATGTTAATTAAAGCCCTTTTTTTATTTAAGCCTATTTCTACTGCTCCTGTTCAACTACACATTTGAATATTAATCATGTCTAATAAACCAATAACATAATTTGTTTTATACTTTTAATACATAGAAATGACAAGATAAAAAATAACATTTTGGGGAGGCAGAAAGGCCTCTGCCTGAAAATCTAATTAAATATCAAAAATTTCACAAAATAGAAAA
Organism: Hippoglossus hippoglossus; assembly: GCF_009819705.1. Taxonomy (NCBI): domain Eukaryota; kingdom Metazoa; phylum Chordata; class Actinopteri; order Pleuronectiformes; family Pleuronectidae; genus Hippoglossus; species Hippoglossus hippoglossus. Next base: position 2,447,375 of record NC_047174.1, read on the forward strand.
TACAAAGTCAACATGCAGACAGCCAAAAATAATAAAGCAATAGTAATAACACAAAGCATTAAATAAATAAAACATACATCTCTCACAGTTGTTCACAAATCAGAAATGTGAATATTTCAAACACTGCCAGAGGAGCATTGTTTGTTTTCTCCTAATCCAGCCCAGGCCCCCAAGGTGCTGAATGCCACACAATGCTGCCAAGAACCTCTGTCCAACAACACACACACACACACACACACACACACACACACACACACACACACACACACACTCACACACACACACTAATTCAGACACACATCTTATAGGAGGGACAGAGTTTTTGTCTGCAGTCTGAACTTTCTTTCTATCGACACACTCGACATAACAATCAGCAAAAGCTCATTTCCTTTCCATCTGTGTGTGTTGGTGTCTGTGTGTGTTGTAGTGTGTGTTTTTCAGTGTGTGTGTGTGTGTGACGGAGTTCTCAGTTATGTAAAAAACACCTCTTTATTAACACACGGCCGTCAGGGACGCTGAGAGGTCACCAGATATCAGGCAGATACTTGCGAAGTGTCAGGAATACAGCAGTGTTCACATGTATAAAAATAGAGCAGTGAGTGCCCCCCCCCCCCCCCCCCCCCCCCCCCCCCCCAGACGCGGTGTCTAACAGTAGCTCCGGCTTCCTATAAACACATTCGTCACTGTGCCTGAATTTGTGGGTGTTGTTGTCTAATGGATGAGTGTCGCACTGACCTCATGTGTGAGTAATGGATGAAAAAAGGCCTCTTCTATCAGAACAGCTGATCTCACACCACACAGTGGGTGGTAGAAAAAAAAAAGTAAACAACATGAAATATTATTAATCCATCTGTATTTGTATTTGTGTATTAATGTGATTAGAAATATTCGTCTCATGCGACAGACGCTTGTTGTTTAATTGAATTTCTTTTGAAAATAAATTTGAGACAATGACGACGTCGACATGGACACAAATAATCTGACTTTGGATCTTATTCAGACATTATTTGGATTATGATGTTTACATGAGTTGCTCAAAGAGTGTTCCATTCAGATTTCAGATTATTATCTGATGTCAGTAATTTCCCCGATAGATAAATAAGATGTAAGCAGACATGAAGATTATTGATAAACGTGTCACAGGGGTTATTGTTTAATGCTATTATATTTGCTGCTATATCGTTTTATTTGATGAGTTTAAAAGGCTTTAAATGGCTTTAAATTGTCTTGTCGTTATTTGAATTTGGGGAGAATCCATCGTGTGAGTTGTTGCTGAACTTGTTTAAGAAGCAGAAGTGAGAAACCACAACAGGAAACCAACTTTACCAGATAACCCTGCCACTTCCTGTATCTGCGACACTATCACTGCTTCTGTCTGACACGCACACACACGCACACACACACACACACACACACACACACACACACACACACACACACACACTGATTTACCAGTTTAAACATAATTTATTCCCTGGACAACGCCAGTAACAGGAGGAGTCAGTTGATCCATCAGCTTCTGATAAAACGCCCCTGACATCGCATGTTTTCACAAACACTCAGAGATGAGTGTTAGAAGCTGGTTTCATCTCCTCATCCTCCCAAATACTTATCACGTATTTTGTCTCCTGCTCCGACCACAACAAAGAGCTCTTATCTGTTGGCTTTTCAAAAAATAGCCATGAAAACCCTTCTTATCTCACTTACTGTAACAGTCTCATGCAGATTGTTAAATCTGTTCAAAGCACGCAAAGTTAGATTGAAGCTGATGCAAACAAATTCTAAAGACTATACACTTGATAAGAGACACTTGAACAGACAGTTCAGCACAGACTCACAGCGGAATCACAAGGACAGTGTGTGTGTGTGTGTGTGTGTGTGTGTGTGTGTGTGTGTGTGTGTGTGTGTGTGTGTGTGTGTGTGTGTGTGTGTGTCACATAATCACAGGCCTTAGTTTTACAAGCAAACTTACATGAAACAAAACATTCAGTTCGAAAAAAGAGGGAACTGCTGCTGTGGAGAGGACAAACCAAACGAGGAAGTTTTGTTTGGTGGAGAATGTTTAGAGAGGAAAATGATTTGTTCTATAGAACAGAACAGAACAGGATAAAATAGAACAGAATACAATACAATACAATAGAACAGAATAGATTAGAATAGAATAAAAAAGCCTTTATTGTCATCGTATTGGACAAAAATACTTGGAATTTGAGAGTGCTACTCCTGTTTGGTGCGTAAAAGTTAAATGAAAGTTAAAAAGAACATGATATCACCCAGTTAAAACAACATGATGCAACATATCATTGACTGTTATCAACTTAAAAATCATGCAGCTGTAGAGGACACGCTGTTTGAGCTTGACTTTTGACCTTTCACCTTTGACCAACATCTTCAAAAGTTGACCATCTAAAGATTTCTCTCCACGTAATGTACCCAACAAGTTTGGAGAAATTACGTACATGCATTGTTGAGTTATTTTGTACAAACAGACAAGAGAAAACACAATACCCTGGTTCTGCCTATTACGGCTCACAGAGTAATTATCTATACTATTTTCAGTCTGTATGAAATTCTAATAGTCAACTATGATAGTATTTCATGAATTTCGAATGAGAGACTTTTTATTTTAATGTTTTTATTTCATTTTATCGAGACATGACCTCTTTTTATTTCATCATCTTCACCAACAGTGTGAGGCCACTCCCCTTCATTCAACATCACGTGTGCGTCTAACGGGTGTTAAATCTGTGGCTCGTCAGGGTGAGAACTCGTCTTTTTCACCCGTCACACTCTGCTGTGGAGCCACTTTTAGAAAGACAGCTCGGTTCGGTGAGAGAAATCCATACAGACAGAGACCTGACGTGCAGGAGGTGAATGAGCACATGCGGTGGGTGTGCCAGATACTAAAAAAGGACGGATCGAGATGGAGAAGAGGCAGAGGAGAGATATAAAAAGCTCCATAAAAAAAAGATAGAGACCTCAGGAAACGAAGGAGGCAGCGGGGGTGGAGGAGTGAAGGGCTTACGCGGAGGGGGGAGACCCAATGTGACCTTAGATGGCATTTTTTGTGAAACGTCTTTTTTGCGATGATCGAGTGCACATTGGACCTGAAGCTCTAGGTCAGCACCTGCTCTCTGCCTGTGCACCAACTGTTCATCTCAAGCGCTGAAGCACAGATTGTTCCCCTGATTTCAGACTAAAACGTCTCTTTATCAGACCTTCCATAGCCGCCACGACTTAATCTTTATCCCCCTGACTCCTGAGGGAAGTGAGAATATCTCCGAGCGGGAGAGATTTAAATAAAATGAGCCCCCGGACTTTGATCCGCACACGACACTTCTCAGACTGATAAGAACCACGTCAGACTTTAACGTCGCGAGAGACTCAGATAGTCGCTGCGCAGGGAGAGACGAGGGTGTGAACTGATCCCAAATCAGCTTTTCTTCTTTGAGACACTTGTGAAATCCTAAACTGGCCTGAAGTTTTTTATATACGTAAGTACTTTGTACATCTAAGTTCGTTAAAAAACATAGTTTCTCTCCTACTTTCAGTGGAACCAGATTTCTTCTTTCTCAACGAAGGGGAAAAGGAATTGAATTTGAAAAAGTGCATTTAAATCAACTTATACCAACATAACTTTAAAAACTAAGTAGAGCACAAACCTCTGCCAAGGCCCAATGGTCTCCTTAAAGTCAATAAAGCTGCACCCGATTGTACACACTCATAGTTATCAGTTACAGAAATGTGTTTGATTTCTTACATCAACATGCATGAATTATATTATATATTATAAACTCGCAATGTTAAAAACAATCCTGGATCCGCCCCATGATCCACATCACCACCAAAATTTAATTGATTCTTCCCTGACTCATACCGACTCCTTCCCCCAAGTCTCGTAATAATCCGTCCAGCAGTTTTTGCAAAATCTTGCTAGGTCCTGATCGTCAAGTCACTATTTCTTTGGTGCGATGTATCAAATTCAGGCAAAACCCATTTAATATACAGGGTATATAATTTGGCCACATCCCCTGCATATATTTTATTACAATGCAAGTTGCTCAGGATATAATAAGGTAAATCATAGATGATTAGCGTGACAGTTACCACAGATGCTTCACACCTCTCCTCAGATCAGCCTCCAAAAAAAACACCTCCAAACCTCTAAATGTCCCGTGTTATCTGCATGTGAAGGGACAGACAGCTTCTTTCTGCACGGCCCCGTGATTCAGTGCCTTATCAGGCTGCACACCTTTCTTTCTGTTTCCTGCTCTGTTCCCACCATCTGTTGCTCCTGTTCCAGGAGAAACACGTCTTTCTTCCAGTGCAACAGGAAACATCTGCTCCAGTGTGAAGCGTGAAACATCCAGGATACAGACGAGGAGATTGAGTGTATGAGGGTGTGAACCAATGACTGTGAGCGCTGAGAACAATTTGATTTGAATAATCAAACTCATAGTCGGGTACAGACGGCAAATTATGTCTCAAAACCTCCTTTTACTTTAGGTCGTTAACTCTCTGCCTCCTCCGTGTTAGTGGAGGGGACATGGAACAAACTAAAAAGTCAAAGTATGAGTCAAATAAAACTTCCTGTCATTTTGCATTGTTCTTATCACACTGATGTTTGTTCACGTCTCCAGTAAGTTGGGTTTTAATTAGTTATCTGCTGATATAAAAAGGTCTTGATTGACGACCGAGAGTGACTCACGATTGGTTCATCTCTAACGGCGTCTTTGGCACAAGATGGCAGCGTTTGTATCGGAGATATTCTGGCTTCATTTCTGGATAGCGGGAGGAATTCATATTTATTTACAGTCTATGATTTATGATCAGGTTCCTTCATATTCATCTCAAAGACCAGTGCGAATGTAAAACTGCAGCATCTGCTCTGTTTTAAATACCTGACTTCACAAACACAATATTTCACTGCTCACATCCAGTTTGTGACCTAGATATCAAGCAGCAGGGATTAACCAGCGTGAAGCGTTAACAGGATTAAGATGCAGCAGCACAGGTGAATCATTTTGGAACTTGGGATTCTCACCGTTTTGGATCTGTACTGTAAACATCTGTCGTTTCAAAGGACCTGGTCGTTACCACGGCAGCACAACATAAATGTTTGCAGAGAGGAAAGTCCGATTTGTGTGTTTCTTTTCTTTTACTGGTGCGATTTCACTGACTCAGCATTAGCGGTGATGCTCCTTCTCCTTGGAAACAAATCAATAACTGTACAACACAAACATGCAAACACACAGTTTGTCCTCTGGAGATTCACCGTGTATAATAGCACACGTGTTGTACAGGCTGTAACACACATGCTGCACCTTACGTGCACAGAAGCGACACTACCACACACCCACACTTCTCTCTGTGACAAACCAGTGCAGTTCCACATTAGTGTCTTTTGTTCCTCGGACAAACCAGCCATTGTTGGTCGAAGTGAGAAACTCCATCAAATGTTGTTAATCTGTGTTTGTGCTTCTAATGACTGGTTCTATAATGGAGCTCTTCCAGTTCAGCTCACATTCAAATCAAAGCACCGTGTGTGTTCACCCCCCCGAACATGACACATTGCTTCTAGTGGATTATTTGGATTTGAATTTTACAACCTATGAGCTAGGTTCAGTTACAGTTACTTTGTCATGTGGTTATTTTTACTCGTTCTTAGAGTATGTTCATTAAATATATGAGTTGTGTACATATTAGTGTTTCCAATGGTAAAAATAACTCACAATAATTTAAAAAATAATGATGCTTTCAAACGATATTGTTTATTATGAGTTTTATCTCATTTCGGGCAAAGGAATTATGCAAAAGTAAAACTCGACCATTAATGTTAAAAGGGGATTTATTATGTTTTTAAGCGTGGGTGTGCAAGTGACTGGTACTTGCATGAACCTTTGGAATCAGACCAGTAGATCGTCTCGATGGGATCTTATGGGGCAACAGCGACAATCCATGAAATGTACTAAAAATAAATAAAATATATAAATATAAAACCTGGAAGCAACAACGAGCCGGATGAAACAAAAAAAAAAAATACTTGAAAACAGAAAAAGTTACACGAACAAAATCCTAAGAAGCCACAAAACAGAGGAAACAGTTGATACCTGGAAAAACCAGACTGACAAAATAAGATAAGGAAACGAGGATCCTGCAGGTTTCATGTGTAAATGTGACCTATATAACTACACACAGTACATAACAAGACAGACTCACACTACCTCTGTGCACGGAGAGCAGATCTGCACCCACACACACAGCTGACGAGGCTTTCTACTCTTGTTTCTTCTTCACGTTCTCTTTTCCTGCGTCTCTACGTAGAGTTGTTTTATATTTTTTGTTCTATTTTCGGCTTGTTTGCAGAGAATGTTTTTTTTTAAACTTCTGTAAGAATTCCACGAGAACAAATATGTGCTTCCTCTCTGTTGCTGGAGGCCTGGCTCCACAGGCCTGTTGCCTATTGTCATCGTATATGTTCTGTTTCCCTGTTTCCTCTTCGTCTGACCTGAACCTGCACGGCCAAGTGACACCACCTCCAAACATAAGTAGAAGTTTGTTTTTTAACTTAACGTTAAAATGATAATATTTAAAGTTTCAGATTTATTCTTGGCTGCTATTTTAATGCTTTAAAATCTGATAAAGCAGCAGCAGCAGAGCGAAAGTGGAACATCTTTGTTTTATCTCACTTCGCTGACCACCTGAAATCCACCGTGACTTATTAAGTTCCTGCTACGCTGCCGACACCGAGGCAAAGCAGCAGGAACATGCTGAGCGGCGAGGAGAGGAGAAAGTACGAGAGGAGAGAGGAGGCGAGGAGGCGAGGAGGTGACAAACCCACAGAGAGGAGCGGAGTTTCACAGATGTTCTGAGGTGGTGTGGAGAGCAGGGCGGCCATCGCCCGGCATCTGGAGAAGGCATCAGGCTGCGGTTAGAAGAACGAAGCGCTGGTTTCTAAACGCGGCTTCTTAACAAACAGCTGCAGGGCTGTTCTGGCCTGATGCACAGTAACGTTATAACTGAGTGGAATAATCTGCTGAGCACAAACTCCAATTATGAAAGACAAACATGGTGGAGATGGCAGCTTGATGTAGCAGAACAACATCTGATGGCTGCTCACACGGGGTTTCAAAGAGGAATCTATAATTCACTTATTAACGCAGGAGATAAAGTTACATTTGTCTGGACCTCGTCAGGGATTTAACTCATATTCCTTCATCATATGTTTTACCATCATACGTGCTTCCCTGTCTTGTGTTGCAGAACTCAAGTATGAACAATATGATATATGAAATACATTTTAAATCTCAAATAAAGCTCCACAATTTATTGACTTTTGTTGGGAAATGTGGATAAAAGCTCCAGAAAAACCAGTTGTGAACATAAAGAGTAATTCATCAATGAATAAGAGAATTCTTTGTATTTGCCCTTAGTAGATTTTACCACATTATATTGCTAGGATGCAATATCATAGATTTATTTTAAAATTATACAATTATTTATAGGATTATAGTTTTTGGTGTATCTAGTTAGTCGTACTCAACTATGAAATCTTTATTTTCCAACTTTTTTCCATGTTTGGTTGCATCCACACTAATACGTCTTAAGTTTAAAACATTTCTATGATTTTACGATTTCTTTCCAGACCACAAACTGTAAATAAAGTTCATAAACTCCCCCTCCTCCATGTTAGTGAATGGAATATGGACTTCACTGTGCATGGCTTTATTTTCTGGGTAGTGGGAGGAAGTGGGGACGTGTCCTCCATCTTTATAAGCATATAAGTTCCAACGTTATTGGTTCCAAATCAGAAATAATCTGAAAACACATCTATTTCATTGAAGTTGTGACTGATGAGAACCAATCAGGAGGCGGCGTGGGCGTCTGCATCATCGTCTCCAAAAGACTACATTTCTGTCCGTCCAGAGTAAAAGTAAGTTTAGTATTCAAACTGAACTGGAGCCAGCAGAGTTTTCAAAGTGCTCTGCTTTAACGGCCTCGTAAACATAGCAACAGTGGTGCGTTGTAAAACTAAAATATACCAGTGTGGACGAGGTCTCAGTGGATGGATCTGTATCTGACGGTTCTGTCTTCAGCTCGTTGCATGTTCTCAGATAAGAAAGGAGTCAGCGTCAGGCCACAGCGCAGCGCAGCTCGCTGGGGTTTAAAAGAGCTGATGCTCACTTTGCAGGCTTTTTCCTCAGAAGTATAAAAAGAAGAAATCATGCAAACACTGGACTCCCCCTGCCAGACACATGGAGAGATAATCAGTCTTCTCAGTGTTTCACCAGTATTTCACTGGAAAGGCCTCATTTGAACTCACTCCTACGTATGTTCCTCTGTCTCCGTGTTCTGTAGCTGCTGCGGTGACGCACAGGTCAAAATTAAAGTTCCTAGAATAAACCCTGGTGATGTTTCCCTTCACCGGGCACAGCAGCGAAACCAAAGAGAAACTCAAATTGTTTGAAAAATGAATTATCCCAAATCCGATGTCCCCCTCTGTGTTGACGCAGCGAGCAGACCACCCAGAGAACACAGCTCATTAACATTAAAAAGGGGCGACCGGGGATTACACAGGTCGCACATCATTCAAAGGCCTCGTTTGTGTGTAAAGGTCATTTTATGGAACAGGCGGCGGCGACAGTTCTCACAGTCATCAGAGGGTTGTTAGGTCCGTGCCTGTTCATACACATGCAGGTATTCAGTGAAGTCAGAGAGGAGATAAGTGAGTGTCGAGCTGTTATCTGAGTGGACGGTGTAAAACTGTAGAGAAAGTGAAGGTGTAGGAAGACACGAGTTGTGTGTGTGTGTGTGTGTGTCTACTTGTCAATTCAAACATAATAATAAACATAGACATAATTGAGAAGTTATTTGTGTATTTGTCCTTTTTGAACTCTATCATTGTGTTTTTATGTCTCCTGATAAGTATAGTGTACTACACAATATTACAATTATACTATTCACCTCTGCAGGGAGGTTATTACTTCACTCGTCTGTTTGTTTGCAGGATTACGCAAAAAGTATAATTCATGGATTTTGATTTTAATGTTTAGGGGACTGATATAGAGTGTGTGTCATATTACCACATACAGTTTAGTCGATGATTAGAATCTCCTTCATTACACAAACCCGTCAGGGAGGCGTCTGATTGGTTTGTTGAGGCCAGTTCTCCAACCTGCTCGGAACAATGCTGACAAACTGGTGGGAAGACGTGAACTAAACTGGGATCATCACATATTAAGAACGTTACTCAGATCCGTCGTCTTTCTGTCGTCAGTGTGACTCACAGATATGAAAAAACATCACACAATACACGTAAAAAATCTATACAACGTGTTAAATATGGACGCACAAGACAAGGGGTTCTTTATAGTGTCAATTATTGTGTCAATCTGTGTGTGTGTGTGTGTGTGTGTGTGTGTGTGTGTGTGTGTGTGTGTGTGTGTGTGTGTGTGTGTGTGTGTGTCAGCCTCTGCCACTCAGCACCACTCCATTAAGTCAGCCTTTGTCACCAGCAGACTGTGACTGAAACACACACAAAAGCCCCTATAGAAGCACACACACACACACACACACACACACACACACACACACACACACACACACACACACACACACACACACACACACACAGCCTGATTGTCCTGACTAAGTTGAGGTAACTGTCAGCTGAGGATATCGATATCAGTCATCAGTGTAATCTACAGTAAATATTCTGTATTTGATATTTCTCTCTGTGTGTGTGTGTATTTGTTTTACGTTGTGACACAAAGAACTTCACGGCTACACACGTGACATTATTCTAAAATAACACAATAAGAATCACAACAGGATGTGGTGTCGGAATGAGGAGAACCAATGAAATCATGGTTTCACAAACGGAACTGATGGGCGTCGGCGGAGGAATGAACTTCAGGATATCGCACATTTTTGACATTTTCCCCATTTTTCACAGCAAATAATTCATGGACCTTGAGAAATCCATCAGTCAGTCACTACCCACCAATACAACAGACATTTTGGACACTTATAAATCATCATCATCATCAATAACAGGTGAAGAGTCAGTAAAGCAATAGTTTGTATAACTGTCCGTGGCGTGTGAAGTGCTGCTGAGAGCAAACACCTGCAGGGATTCGAGTGTCGCTGCAGCTGACTGAGAGCCGAGGGCCAGTTAGACCAGTTTATAATATTCAAAAACACAGGTCACACATCCTGAATGCTGCCACACCTGTCTGCCGAGCTGTGACTGTATCTGTGTGTGTGTGTCTGTGTGTGTCTGTGTCTGTGTGTGTGTGGGCCGGTTTGTGCCGTATCAGCTGGCCGGCTCGCTCCCGGGGAACAATGGGACTCAGAGCGATTTGGCAAACCCCCGCTTGTTGAGGTGATTAACACTCGCTGAATTAGGAAAAAACAATGAGAGTAACACGAGAGTAAATCTGTGTTTGCTGACACAGTTTGAATCAGTTTACAAGACACTCCTGCTGAGTTTGAAGCAGAAACATCGAACTGAGTTTTAATTAAAGTTGGAAGTGAGGTCAGCGTCAGTCCACAGCTTCTATTTACAGACTGTGAGGTGACGTGAAAGTTGAATCAGTGTATTTGCCTCATTATTGTCTCTAAAGTGGAGCTCGTGGTTGTTAATGCACGGACCGACCAGCCAGAGGCCCTGACGCCAGAGTTTCAAGTGTTATCAGCATTTCACTCACAGGAGGTTTGACAGAATAACAACAGGACAATGTTAAATATTCACACCCGGCAATTATGCAAATCTGTGACAGTTTTCCAATTAAAGGTTTGAATAGATTTGTGCTCATTCTTCAGAAAACACGACGTGAGCTCGGCCACTAACCTGGTTCCACAGATGTTCTAGGATGAGGCTGAGACGCTAGAGCCGCATCTGAGGAGCCAGACGCCCTCACAGCGATGCTGCCGACCCACAGAAGCTTCTATCAGGATTTAATATTAAAATACTGTATGAGGATGAGCTACTTCTCACCTTTTGAGTCGAGACTGAGGATCCTGCATCTGCTCAGGAGGCACCAGCAGAGGAACGACTGAGGAACCTTTGTTGTGACATGAAGCCGTTAAAGTGCGACTCCATCACAACTGGCCAAGTTCCATCTGAGAAGGAAAACTGTGACTCAATCGAGCTACTAACGGATAAAGTCAGATTAACAAAACGTTTTTTAATTTGTGTGATTGTTAAAGTCACACGTGATTAATTGATATCTAAGTTGTAGTTTGTTTTGGCAAATTATCGCAGTTAAAAGTTGTCGAAGTAGCAATGAGCAGTTTCCAGTTTGCAGATATACAGACAACTTGTGATTGGATTATATTGATTCTGAATAAAACTGTGATGTTTCTCCGTCGTGTTCAGGAGATAAAACAAAGATCTTAACCTCCACTGAGGAGATTATGTCTGTTTGTTAGTGAGTTAGCAGGATTACACAAAAACAACAGGACGGATTATCACCAAACGTGAAAGTGACAGAACTGATAATATGAGTGAGTGAAATCTGGTGCAGCGTGATTTCATCTGAGGAAACTGTTGGAGGAAAGTTCTCTGATGGACATTCTAGTTATTTGTGAACGTTCTGCAGCAGCAATCTAAATTCACACTGTTTTAAAATTGAAATAAAAACCCCCCTGAAAGATTTTGAGGGTTTTACTCTACGTGCTTTTTAGTCTCCGAGTGAATCTGTGAGCACAGGAAAGGACGTTTGCTATTTCTGTTTCCTGTCTCCCGGTTGCACCAACATTTAATGGGCATGCATTTCCTGCAGCGCTCGGCCCTTTCCAACCAAAGTACGTGATGAACTCTGAATCCAGTGACTGATAATCGCACCGACCCCTGTGATTCCTTCTCTTTCTTTCACCCTCCTCTGCCTTTAGAAAAATCCCCCAAACTCTCCTGGTCCTGTGCCACCGCTGCAATAAAGGAAACACTTAAGCTGCCTACGTTTCCCACAGTCCTCGGCTGCAGGCGGGCAGGGAGGACTGTAATTTGCCTGTCTAATTACCAGGCTATTTTAAGTGTGTGTGTGTGTGTGTGTGTGTGTGTGTGTGTGTGTGTGTGTGTGTGTGTGTGTGTGTGTGTGTGTGTGTGTGTGTGTGAGAGAGAGAGAGAGAGAGAGAAAGAGGTGGGGGTGGACACAAGACACTATTGCACTATTATACAGCACTTACACAGTATACACACACACACACACACATCACAAATGCCCCAAGCTTGACACGAACACAAGAATAGAAACACACACACACACACACGCACACAGACACACACACACACACAGTAAAGCTGTCGGAGTGTGCAGCAGCTCGGGGGGGGAAGAGAGCAGAAAACGAGGATTGAGAGATAAATGGAGAACAGACAAAGAGAGAGAGTTGAATAATTCATGGAAGTTGTTTTTCTTTCTCCTTTTGTCATCCTCTCGTCTGCGTCTCTCTCTTCACCTCCCGTACGACACCGAGCGACGAGGAGACGTTCTTCAACTCGTGGGATTAGTATTTACCCCCCCGACCCCCCCACCCCCACCCCCACCCCCCCCAAACGTTGATAACAGCGTCAGTTTCTGTTGACTCTGCCCAGAGTGAAGGAAACTGTGATATGAGGCTGTTTGTGTCGTGTGAGCTGAGCTTCGTCCTGAAAGGTCACAGGAGATAAACTGTTCACAGGTGAATTCAACGTGAATGTGTTGATATTAACGTGCAACTATAGATGGCTGTGGGTCGGGGGGGTAGAGAGGGTCATCCTGCTGTGTGTGTGTGTCTGTGTGTGTGTCTGTGTTTGTGTGTGTCAGTCATTCAGCTAAATAAAGCCGTGGAGTGTTGTGCTCAGCATCTCTGTTCATTGTGTTTCTGGGAAAGCGACAGTAACAAGCCCGCAGATGATGCACCATGTCAGCAAACACATAACAATGGATTGTCTGGTGTCTCTCTCTCTCACACACACACACACAGACACACACACAGAGAGAGACACACACACAAACACACAAACACACAAACACACACACTTTGCCTTGGGACTGACTCCCGGGTGTCACTACTGTAAAACACTAAGCCTGTTTGCAATATGTGCCTGGCACAAACAAGACACACACACAAACACACACACACACACACACACACATACACACACACACACACACACACGCTGCCAGGAAGGAAAAAACGTCCTTTTGAAGCTGAAGCTCTTTCGTGGGTTTTATTTATTCATGCCTTTTATTTTCCCGGAGTACGACTCTGTGTAAAATAACCTTCCATCTAAAATCTGTGTCTCTTGACGTTTCAGAACTTCTCCTGCAGCCTCCTGGTGAAATGTCTGAGTGAGAAACACAAACTCCAGACGATATCCAGACCCGACACTGCAGACCTCATGTCTGAAAACAGAGACAAACATCCACATCTCTGTGTCTGGACAGGAGGAGGAAACTAAACTAAACTAAATCAGGTGATTTTAATACGAACAAATTGACCACGAAGCCTTTAGCTCCTCCCTGTGACGTCAGGCTGCATCTATCAACCAATCACACGTGGAGCTCAACCAATCAGCTTGTGGCCTTTAATGAGCAGAATGAGGTGAACAACAGCATCTTCTTCCTGTCAAACTGGTTCATGATCAAGTGTTACTGGTTTTATTTGATGTTTATAAAAACAGGGATCAACAGCTTAGAGTAGTGACTCATGATTTCGTCGAGCATGTACATCAGCGGGACCTCGATGCCTTGGCTCCATCCCGCGGTCGCCACTGTGCCGAACTCTGGCTCCCGGCGCACAAGATGGCAGCGTCGGTGTCCAGGATATTCTGGCTTCGTTTCTGGACAGTGGGAGGAAGCAGAGACTCATCAATCCATCTTTATTTACAGACTGTGGACGATTAGGAGACAATGGGCCTGTGGGCGTAAAGTGGAATTAACGGTTTAGAAGAAACCAAAACGTTACTCACATACCTGACACATCCTGAGTGTGTGTGTGTGTGTGTGTGTGTGTGTGTGTGTGTGTGTGTGTGTGTGTGTGTGTGTGTGTGACACGAGATGAGGTCATCCCTGGTTGAGCAGCAGAAAGTAGTGAACCCTGTAATGGCGGCCGAGGAGCCCGGACACGTCGGGGCGGCTGGCAGACGCCCTCGACCCAGCGAGCGACGCTGGAGGCTGAGAGTGAAGCTGCCACAGATCCCAGCTGCTCAGAGCGAGGACGAGTCGACGAGGTTCACACACACTGAGACAGGACGATACTTTTTTAGAAGTGACGGTTACTACGGCAACGTACTGCTCATCATAACTCTGGTATAATTTTAACTTGTGTTATTTTCACACACATTTCCAGTGTGTTACAGCAGAGAAGTGACTCAGTGACTCCACCAGCAGCTCGTGTTCACACAAAAGGTCAAAATATATATATATATAGAAAAGTTTTCCAGATATGTGACCATGATCAGGTAAAAGTTTGCATGTGCAATAAAAACTAGTGATAATTTTGGTTTATGCTCCAAAGTTGGACAAACAGAGAACATACAAAAGCATTAAAATAATACAACATAATCCAAAATCAAAGCTAACAACATTTAAACAACTAAATTGTTGAAAGTAATGATAAAATAAAAGGATAACAGTGATAGTTGTGTGAATAAAGAGGATTTCAGTGTGTTTCTATAAAGGGAATCTGAGGAATAATAAATAATAATCAAACAAGAGGACAAACTTATTACAATATATTAAGATCTATGAATAAAATCTATTAATAGATCACTGTTCTCCAGACTCAGGAGCCGACGCTCGTCACTGGAGTCAAATTAAATAACCAGATTAAACAATCCAACATTATTATGAGATTATTTATTTTCATATCCTTATCTTTGGATATCAACGGTATAAAAATATAGTTTCATGGATTCTAATATGTTATATGTTTTTTCTTTTCTATGGTAGATTTTTACTATTTGGTAGATTTGTATAATTCTGCTCCAGTTGTGGCTCATTGTTGTTGGGAGAGGAAGGAAACCAGTGACGTCTGCTCGTCCACTGGTTTCCTCTGTGGGAGATAACCTCTCACCTCCACCTGAGATCTTTGTTCTTAATCTGCACATTTACACACGAGCAGTTTATATAGACTGAAAACACTCACAGGGATTTCTCTGTTTCCTTATATACACACACACATATAAACACACAAATACCTACACATGTATATATTAACACATGAATACACACACTTAAAAATATATATGTGCACAGATTCATATCCCCTAACCCCCCAAAACACACATACCCTTTTTTCCTTGAACGCATAAACAAATATGCTCACATACATATATATATACACGTAGATACATACACACAAACACACACACACATACATATCTACACAAACAAACACACAAACGTTGTTATCATGACAAATGGCATCTTCAGTCCAGAGTCTTTACAAACTCAGTCCGACTGGAGTCTGGTTCACACACAGGTCTGAGATTCCAGCAGGGATTTGGACCAAAGAGCCTGAGGGCTGGGTGAGAGAGGGGAAGGAAGTGTGTGTGTGTGTGTGTGTGTGTGTGTGTGTGTGTGTGTGTGTGTGAGTAAGAGAGAGAGAGAGAGAGAAGAAGTGGGTGCGTGAGAGAGAGTCTTTTCCCAGGACTCTGCAGCCGTCGGACAGGTAGGGGTCTGGGATTAGTGAGTGTGACCCGGCTCACTGTGGAGTCGTGGATTCTTCCTGCAGCTCTCACAGAGGCATCAGAACAACTTCACCTCAGAGACATCAAAAGAAAGAAACAGACTCAAAACAATCCTCTCATTTCCCAGCTCGGGTCGGAGTCACATGCAGCATCGTGACGTTTCACCACAGTAAGCATTTAACATACGCACAGTTAACTCACAGTTCTAATCTCCCTCTGAAAGCAGTTATCATATCAGTTGTATAAAAAAAAATACACATAGAAAAGTGAAGCCAATGTTAAGTGTCTGAAACGTGTATTTTCTTGAATGACCAGCAGGGGGCGACACCACACCACTCCACTACAGGATTGGATGCATTGCACTGCTGCCACGTGATTGGCTGATTGGATAAATGCATGAACGTGACCTGGTTATTGTTACGATTATTACGTAAAAAGTTTCATGTTCATAAACTTTTTTTAAAGTTGCCAACATTACAACTTATTTGAGTTTTAACTGCGACAAATTTCATGACGAAGATTAACACACTTTACTGTCCGATCTGAGCAATAGAGTCCTCTGACACACACACACACACACACACACACACACACACGCACACACACGCACACACACACACACACACACACACACACACACACACAGTGTTATTGAAGCCCTCAGCAGTTGTACTCACGGAGCTTTCAGCTCATATCTGAGGCAGAGCAGACATACCTGTCTGTCTGCCTCTCTAATGCCTGTAATTCTCTACCTCAGGGCCTGGCTGTGTGTGTGTCTGTGTGTGTGTGTGTGTGTGTGTGTGTGTGTGTGTGTGTGTGTGTGTGTGTGTGTGTGTGTGTGCATGTGTGTATCAGTCTTATTTATAACCTGAATCCCTTCTTTATATCATATTAAACATATTCTGCCTGAACACCAATAACAAACACTTTATTCAGCAGCTTGAAACGAGTTGAAAACATCTTTAAACGTAACATCGACAAACATTAACGTAAGAAGCTTGTTCCTCGTGTTATTCAGAGTTTTGTTCCCTGAAGTTAAACATCCATCCTGGATGTGAAACCATGTGACCTGACAGATTAAACGTTTCCACACATGGGAGAAGTGGGACGTGAGGCCATGATGAGTAGAACTAGATGTTTTTTTTAAATATCTATTTGGTTTATTCTATATTGTGTCATTTATGTTAACTTCCAGTGAACAATGCACTTAGGTGAAGTGAATTGTGGGAAATCTGCTGTTTCTGGATCTGTCCAGGTTGATTAAATTGTGGCCTCTGGCTCCCCCTGCTGGTCTAACAGCTGCGCCTATAAAACGGAGGCAGAGTAAAAGATAAATTCAGGTTTTGATTTTAATGGTTTTACTTGAAAAACATTTTATATCAACATTTAGACAAATGTTTGGCTAAATAAAATTACTTTTAATTGCATTTTGATTTTATATGATTGATCCAAAACACATCCTGACGTCTAGTTTTAGAACAACTGTGATATTTCTACATTTGAAGGCTCAAATTTGACCAGAAAATGAAGCTGATTATTTCACTGATTCACAAATTTAAAAGAAAAAATCATCCAGCAGCAGATACACGAGGTGGATTTTTATTTTAATCTCTTCAGATCAAGGTTATCGGACGGTGACATCTTCCTTTAACAGAGTACAAAGTCCAAACTGATAAAACTTTAAAATGTGCTTTCAAAACATAACAAATCTATTTGGAGGAATCTATAAAAACACGTAAGGAATCTTGAGGACATTGATAAAAGTGCTGGAATAAGTTTTAAATAGATTCGTGTTCTGTTAAAGAAACTTCAGGTTCCGAGTTTAACACAAAAAGATGAAACGTCACGTGGATCTTATCAGGAGATGACGACCAGCATCGTGTTAACGGAAAAACCTTGATATCATAAAGACGATAAAACAAACAACCGGTCTTAACAACAGGGTGGAGAGGTCAGTAAAAAAAATAAACATCAGATAAAACCACAACACAAAACTGGATCTACAACTTTTACTCAACATGTTGATGAAGGTGAGATTTGAACCTTAACACTGAGACGCTGAGTTTGAACAAAGGATCCTCGTTCCCAGTGTAAACGGGTCCAAAGTCAGGATGTTGTCACGGCGATCAACACGTCATCACCACAGCTACGATCATGGAATGATAATTACAGCGTATCTGTATTTATTGAAGGTGGAAATCTTAAATACTCTGATATCACTTCACTGTCAAACACATAAACAGAACATAAACTCTGACGTGAATATATTTACTAGTTTCTGTGTCTTTGGGGAAGAAGAGAAAACAACGTGATCATAACGATATTGAAAAAGCTCTGATTGGTTCTCATCAAATGTGTAAATATGAGGACAACGTCCACCAATCAGATCTTTAATTGAACTTCATGACTTCTCTCTGTGCTGAGAAGTTCACAGGATTAATGCACCTGCAGCCTTCAGAGCATAGATGTAAAAAATCAACTCAGAAATGCAAAACCCTCTCGTTATAGAGAGAATTTGTTTCTACGATTAAAAGAAAAATAATCTAAAATGTCCCTCAGTGGCGTGCACACTTCTTCCAGGGCCCAGCGGCCCCCTCACAGTCCATCAAGCTGCACAGTTCGATGCCAGCGTCGATGAGCTGTCAACAGAAACACTGGGAAACGAAGGAAAATACCAAAGTTCCTATCTCATGATTTTGTAAGAATGTAAAAAAACAACCAGGTTTGGTGGAATCAGACAGAACCTTGTTGGCTTGAGGTGCGAACAGATCACACGTCCTCGGGCTGTGTACCTGACGCTCAGGGTGTGTCACCTCCGCAGCATCAATAACAAGAACGGTGGCTTTCAAGGACAGTTGTGTAAAAATCCAGTCCAGGTTCCTGTTCTCACAGGAGAACGTGACGATGACAAGGAGCAGAAACCTTTTCTACAATTTGTGAAGAAAAGTAAAACCAGACGACGTTAAACTGTGAATCGTGAGCAAACTCTGGATTTCCCTTCTCTGCCGGAACAAAAACCTGCGATGATGAAGGTGTTTAAATATCTTTATTCAGTCTATATCTTTGACGTGTGGATAATCTGCTGAGTATATATAAACATGTGTATGTCATGAATCCCTCAGGTGTTTGGTGAGATGATCCCAGACGTGAAGCAGAGACTGAAAGACCGGATTGGAATGAAGGCAGAGGTTATTGCTCAAGAGCAGGCTGTGGAGGCAGGGAGCTGGCTGGGACACCCTTATTGTCCCTTATACTGGGACAATAAGGAAACGCACTACCGAACGAGACGGGATTATCTGGCAGAGCAGTGGAGTCAAGACCAGGCTTTTATGGAGAGGTTGACGAATGAGTCAGAGCAGTTGGCCTTGAGGGGAAGCCAGCCACACCCCCCGCCTCACACATGACCTGCAGGGGAAGAACAGAAAGGGGAGGGGGGGGGGAGAGAGAACACAGAAAACAACCAAAAGAAACACAGAATCATCCCAGAAGAAGTGGAACCAGCTGATGAGAAAACAAGTCACTGATCAAGTAGCTCAGAGCTACGACGTTCCTCCGGCTCCGAGATCTGAATCCACCTCCCGACGGGTTTCTCCTCCTGAGGAAACTGAGAGTCGAGACAAGTGACTTCAGCAGGAAGTCAGTTCTCTGAAGACTGAGCCAGACCTGGAGGAACCAGCAGAGTAGCATCCTCAGCATCCTCATCATCATCATCATCATCATCACTACCATCTGACACCAGATACCTCGTGGGCCAGAAGCCGATCCAGCCGCCGAGGTTAGTGTGATTCGTGTGTTTAATAATCTTTAGCACCCTCAGAAAAATAATGGTTCTTCTTGTCTCTGGTTCTTCACCAACTGAAGAACCGTTCTGTGCATATTCACTGTGGTTCCTTAAAGTGTGAAAGGTTCTTCATTTCCATGGTGGTGAGAAATGGCATAAAACTGCAACTGTTCATTATTTTAACCATCGATAAGTCTGTGGATTATTTTCTTGATTAATGGATCTATGACACATCAGACAACGTGTCAATCATAATTCCTCGGGTCCTAAGTCGATATCTCAAAATATAATGTTCTGTCTGAACGAGCGTCCAGAAGCTGAAAATACAAAAAGCACCATTTCATAACCAAACGTACGAAAGTGTAGCAAATTCTTAGATGTTACTTTTAACATGTTGCTTAATGAATTAAGGACTAGATAACGTGACCTTTGTTCCATTGTCACATTACACTGTTAGAACTTGTATTATTATTATTATTATTCCTTTTCTCCTCCACTATATATACACACACACACACACACACACACACACACACACACACACACACACACACACACACACACACACACACACACACACACACACACACACAGATACTGGGAGGGGTTCAACATGTAAGTAAGAGATTAGAGAATAAAAGTAGCTGCATCAGACTCTGTGTGTTTGGGAGTTTAAACACACGCACACACACACACACACACACACACACACACACACACACACACACACACACTCTGCCACTAAGGTCCACTAAGGTCCTGACATCTGTGTCCACACACTCTGATTAAAAATAGCAACAGCAGGTATCAGTCACCACAGCTCGGCTGCAGCTTTCTTTTCTCCTGCCACTGAAGTACGAACAGCGAGCTGAGCGTTTCCTCTGAAACCCTCCGACCTGCACTGAAGTCCTCCGGAGAAACTGAGGAGGTGAATGTGTGAATGCAAATGTGCGAGTGAGGGACTCCGGAGTTTCTGCAGACTTCCTCCCTCCTGGGCCCCGAGAATAAAGTCTGCAGAAGCTGCTCAGACAACAAGAAGCCGTCCGGCTGTAAAAAGGAATCAGAAGAGAACTAACAGGTTAACCTTTGCTCTGGGCCACTGCTCCTGTGCATTAAAGTATATATGACGACAACTTGACAACACAACACAACACAACCGAGGAGAAGACGATTACAGCCTGAATTAAACTCAACAGGAAGAGGAGGAGACAGAATATACGACTGAATTAAAGCTGAATTGGACGTGAGGAAGGGAGAGGCCGAATGATAAGGGTAACTCTGAGTGTGTGTGTGTGTGTGTGTGTGTCTGTGTGTGTGTGGGTCTGGACTTTGATCGAACCCATTTCCAGTACATGAGTTTATCACAGTGATTTTCAGCAGATCATTGTCTCTGGAGCCGTTCAGCCGCTGTGTGACTTTGTTAACCCTTAAATAAAACACTTATTTTCCCCCCTGTGTTTCTCTGTGGGGGGTTTTTAAGGTGGAACCCGTGTGGACGTCTCACTTCTGAAACGCAGACATGATCAGCCGCAACTTCAAGAACGTGCTGGTGGTGTCGGTGGGGTTCCTGTTCCTGTTCACGGCGTACGGAGGCCTGCAGAGTTTACAGGTAAATAAAGGGTTTCCAAAATCCCTTCAATGTCCTTTTCCTCTTTCTACACAACCCGTCGCTGTATTTACCCTTAAAGTAGTTTTCAGTCTCAAACGACAGAATCATTTAAACCTTTAAAATAAAGAACAAGCTGAGTTTCAGACTATTTGTGTTACTTTCTTATTTCTAATTATATTGGAATTTTGTTTTACACCATAAATGCACTAAATCTTTAAGTGAAAATATCATACAGAATATATTCTTTAAAATGAAATAGTTGGAGTCGGTATCGTAGAGGATTTTAAGAATTTCATTACTATTCTTATTGTTAATATTATTAATATTATTTAGGCCCCTTCTTGCACGTGCACGGTTTCCATAGTTACTGGATTCAAGGTTTTATTTGCATATAAAGTTTTTTGTGATATGGTCATAAAATCTGTGTTAAATTCAGACTAGTGTGAAAATAAGAACAGACGACGAAGGGTAAACGTGATGAATGTAGAATCTGTAAACATACAATTACAACCTAGTGTGTTTGTCCACATATACAAATATTCAATTTAACATAAATATACAGATTTCATTGTGAAACGTAGCATCGTGTTAATAGTACTGGTTCTGCTCCTGAATCAAAATCAATCAGTGTCAAACACATATCATGAGGTGTGAACAATAAAAGAAGTGACTCATTGTCGTGGCCTCGTCTCTCCCTGTGTGCAGAGCAGTCTGAATGCGAAGGACGGGATGGGCGTGGCCTCTCTGAGCGTCGTCTACGCCTCCATCATCGTCTCCTCCATGTTCCTGCCGCCGATCATGATCAAGAATCTGGGCTGTAAATGGACCATCGTCGCCGGGATGGTCTGCTACGTCTCCTACTCCTTCGGAAACCTCTACCCAGGATGGTAAAAAAATAACTCAAACCTCTGCCAAGGCCCCTTAAACTCATACTACATTTCAATAACTGCTGTCCTTGATGAATTCCTCAGGTACACCCTCATCCCCACCTCTGCGATCCTGGGTTTGGGCGGCTCCCCCCTGTGGTCGGCCAAATGCACCTACCTGACCATCTCCGGGAACTCTCAGGCCGCCAAGGACGGCGGGAGGGGCCCCGACGTCATCAACCAATACTTCGGCATCTTCTTCTTCATCTTCCAGTCGTCGGCCGTGTGGGGAAACCTCATGTCGTCGCTCATCTTCGGACAGGACTTGAACATAGGTAGGAGGGAAGAGGAACGTGGTGACACTCGGGGAGCAAGTAGTTAAAGTTAAAGAACCTTTGTTAAAGAAAACGTTCAATTCTTAGATCTGCCCTTTTATCTGGATTCACGCAAACAAATGAACACGTTCTTCCCTTGGTCCACGTCTCCACAATAAATACTTTAAATATTCTAAAATATAACTGATTTTCCTGTGATGCGCGATCTTTACATCACGTGTCTGACGTGTTTCTGGATCTACTTCCTCTTCCTGTGTGTCTGACGTGTTTCTGGATCTACTTCCTCTTCCTGTGTGTTTGACATGTTTCTGAATCTACTTCCTCTTCCTGTGTGTTTGACATGTTTCTGAATCTACTTCCTCTTCCTGTGTGTCTGACGTGTTTCTGGATCTACTTCCTTCTCCTGTGTGTTGGACGTGTTTCTGGATCTACTTCCTCCTCCTGTGTGTTGGACGTGTTTCTGGATCTACTTCCTTCTCCTGTGTGTTGGACGTGTTTCTGGATCTACTTCCTCTTCCTCCTGTGTGTCTGACATGTTTCTGGATCTACTTCCTCCTCCTCCTGTGTGTCTGACGTGTTTCTGGATCTACTTCCTCTTCCTGTGTGTCTGACATGTTTCTGGATCTACTTCCTCCTCCTGTGTGTTGGACGTGTTTCTGGATCTACTTCCTCTTCCTCCTGTGTGTCTGACATGTTTCTGGATCTACTTCCTCTTCCTCCTGTGTGTCTGACATGTTTCTGGATCGACTTCCTCCTCCTCCTGTGTTCTTGACGCCGTCACTGATCAAAGTGTAACTGACGAGAATAAGAAAAGGGCGAATCACACAATGCTGACAACTACACATCATCTTATTTTATTGGTGCTTATCAGCTGAAATGACGACACTTCATTTCTGGGAAGACAATGTTATTTGTTCTATTTTTATTTCCGCATTGGCCCAAACCGTTGAAGTCTGAAGTCTGAATTATTTGTTTGTTTAGTTACAGAATAAAAGAAATGAATACAAATTTTGAAATTCTCTCTACAGCAGCATCATCATCTTTCTGTCGTTTCATCAAAGATAAATGTGTTTATCTATTTTTTCTTCCTGGCAGCGAACATCCCAGAGGAGCAGCTGATTTACTGCGGAGCGGCCGACTGTGGCCTCAACGTCAGCTCCAGCAACAGCACCACCACCACCAGGCCGGCTCAGGAACTGGTGTGGAAGCTCGTCGGAAGCTACATCGGTAACGTCGTCGTCCTCTCTGCGTCACGTGATGAGGTCACAGTGTACGAACATGTGACCTCAGAACTCACATCATACCGCAACTCTGAATTTAAACAGTCAAAATAAGCTCCTTTTCTAAACCAGTATTTATTATTCCTAATGTTTTTTGAGATTATCTTTAAAACTGCTGCTTGTTTTGTGTCGTTATAACTCTAAGTGCACACGGGTCCTGAGATCCATCCTTCCACTGTTCGTTTTACAGATTTGTCTGAAGATTAAACTGGAACTTGTGCAGCTGTACACTCTGTGTTGTTGTTGTTGTTGTGTTGCCGTTGTGTGGCAGGTGTGGGTGTTGTGGCCATCCTCATCGTCTCAGTGTTCCTGGACAACATCGACCGGGAGCAGGCCAGCGAGTTCCGCGGCAACCACGAGCCGTTTGGTCGAACCTTCCTGGCCACGTTCCGGCTGCTGAGGGACTGGAGGCTGGTGACGCTCATCCCTCTCACCATGTACAGCGGCTTCGAGCAGAGCTTCCTGTCGGGGGAGTACACCAAGGTGAGAGGATCTGCAGCCGCTGCAGCTCTAGTGAAGGATTT
Organism: Hippoglossus hippoglossus; assembly: GCF_009819705.1. NCBI lineage: Eukaryota > Metazoa > Chordata > Actinopteri > Pleuronectiformes > Pleuronectidae > Hippoglossus > Hippoglossus hippoglossus. Next base: position 2,471,446 of record NC_047174.1, read on the forward strand.
CACTCGATTTCACCACGAAAAACACACGACAGGTTGTTTCATGAAGTGAATTCAGAGCAGGAAGCTGTTTGAATGTGACTCAACTGAGCGGTGGCCCAGACGTCTCGCACAAGCACGGAAAACAGGAACGCAAGAGCTACAGCACAACCGCAAAAGTTACAATTCAAACACAACCACCACACGACGAAACCACAACAGAAACACAGCACAACAAAAGCATTGAGAGAAATCCAGACCAATAAATAAACAAGATACTGAAGTGGAAATACACACAGGGAGGTACGAGGTGAATCTGGCAAACCGGAAGTGAACCACAGGAAGTACAGATGTTGATTGGATGATTGAAAACAGGCGGGAAACTGAAGCACAGCAGGAGGTAGAAGACTTATCAAAATAAAACAGGAAATACAACACAACGGGTCCAGAGAAGGATCAGTTGGCTTTGAAGTTGGCTTTGATAAGTGATTTATTTCCTGAAACAAGTGTATTTGTACTTTGCAGAACTACGTGACGTGCGCTCTGGGGATCCACTACGTCGGCTTCGTGATGATGTGCTTCGGAGCCACCAACTCCGTGTGCTCGTTCATCTTTGGCCGACTGGCTCGGTACACGGGCAGAGCGGCTCTCTTCTCCCTCGGTAAAGTCACACAGTCACCGACCGGCCGACGACGTGAACGATTTCATTCTGTTAACGTCGTGTTGAATCTGTCGGTTTTCAGCCGCGCTGACCAACTTCTGCTGCATCATCGGCCTGTTGATGTGGAGGCCGCATCAGGATGAGCTGGCTGTGTTCTTTGTGTTTCCCGCTCTGTGGGGAATGTCCGACGCCGTCTGGCAAACTCAGACCAACGGTAAGAAACTCCCATCAGCCCCCCTGGTGGGTTCCCGGCTGAACACCTGAACTTCCCCCTTGTTTGACCTCCTCTCTGCTTCCTGTCCTGCAGCACTCTACGGCGTCCTCTTCTCTGCCGACAAAGAGGCAGCGTTCGCCAACTACCGCATGTGGGAGTCTCTGGGTTTCGTCATCGCCTTCGCCTACAGCACCTTCCTGTGTCTGGAGTACAAGCTGTACATCCTGCTGGCCGTCCTGCTGCTGACCGTCGTCACCTACCCCATCGTGGAGTACCACGAGCACAAGAAGCCCACGCCGGAAGCCAAAGAGGCCTTCTTGACACACGTAGACACCGTCCAAACAGAGGACAATTTCATCATCTGTCAGTCAAAAGTGTAGAGACAAGTGTCTCATCTTTCCACAAACATTATCGGCACATTTCTGGAGCGACAACACGGACGAGATGAAAGTTTGCTGGGAGAAATATTGTGAATTACGTGCATCGTACTTAATCTGTGAAGACGAACAGAGGAAGATTGTGAGAATATCGGAACTTTGATGGTTTACGATAACTGTGCAGAAAAAGAAAAACACGATTCTGGGTCTGGATGTGATTCCGTTGTGTCACATTTCCATAAATGTCATCGTGCTGTAAATTAAATATCAAACTGAAACGAGGAACTGCAAATTTTATAAGTGAGAAAACTGCATAAATAAATATATGACTGTATGTATATGTATAAATATATATGAGTAGTTTTTATCGTGATACATTTGTGTAATGGATTCAGAAAACACGGATGAAAGCTAAAAGCTGGTGTTTTTACAGATTTAAACATTTTACATTTCTATATTGTAATAAAAACAATACTAGTTATATTACGATTAAAACTTTGCATTAAATGTGAATGTGAAGCAGTGAATCACTTATTTATTTATGTATAAAACCATGATTTCCTTCCTCTAGTTGTGGAAAAGAAGAAACCGGGACAACATGCTGCATTTCAAATGGTGCTTTTATTGCAATGTGTTGCATTCCCACATTCATAGATGTTATAGATTTGTTAGTCAAAGCATCATTTCCTCAAGGTTGGCATCCTCACCTTGGAAAAGAAAGCAGGGGGATCAAATGCACGAGGTGTTTGTATTTTGAGTGTAGTCGAGAAGTGTGTGTCTGTGTGTGTGTGTGTGTGTCTGTGTGCGTGTAAACTTGAGCAGCCACGAACATATGGATGAACAAACCTCCAAATTTAGACTTCCAGTAGATGCAAAGAGAGTTTTTAATTGTCAAACAAACAAAAAGAGCGTTTTGTTTGTCGATCAGCCTGCAGGGCTCTCACTGCCTGCAGGGGCTGGACCCGGCCTGAGACTGATTGTCTACAACATTCCAAAGAAAAGGTAGATTTCTTTATATTCACGTTACACACCTTGACAGGGGGGGTTGGGGGGTTGGGGGGGGGCATTAAAAGAGACAGAGAGAGAAAAAGAGAAAATATAACATGCATAAAATTCTCCCAGATGAACAATGTCACTCATATTGTCTTGTAATAGCTGCTCCGATGCCTCATTAAAAACAAACTTTACATGAGTGTAATATACAAAACTGGACAAAAATGGGTAAAATGTATCATATATATTTATATATATATATTTATTTATATTAATTTGTACAAGGGAGAAAGTGGAACCTTGGTCTTTTTTTTTCTCTCAAATTCTCCGGAGGAAGCATCGCCCCCCCGGAACAACACAAAGTGGTGAGTTACTAATAAGAAGAAGAAGAAGAAGAAGAAGCCTTCTGGTAAACTCTCCGAACCATTTCCCACCTCAGTCCCGATAAGGCAGCACTGACGAAACGTGACAACTGAAGCCGCGGGTTCACGGAGAGCAAAGATTCGAACGTTTGCACGAGGAATGAGTGGGAGTTAAGATTTAAGGGACCGTGGAGCGTCTCAGCCGTGCACGAGCACGTGCACCGCGCTGGACCAATGACAGGTGAGAATACGGACATTTTGACAATTGAGAACTGTATCCTCCTTCACTTTTTTTTTTGCTATGAACTTTGCTGACATCGAAAATGATTAGCTAGACCAGACATTAGCCCGATCCTACACCTACACCAGGCATTGGCCCGATCCTACACCTACACCAGGCATTGGCCCAGTCCTACACCAGACATTGGCCCAGTCCTACACCAGACATTAGCCCAGTCCTACACCTACACCAGACATTAGCCCAGTCCTACACCTACACCAGACATTAGCCCAGTCCTACACTAGGCATTGGCCCGATCCAACACCAGGCATTAGTCCAACCCTACACCAGGCATTGGCCCGATCCTACACCTACACCAGGCATTGGCCCAGTCCTAAACCAGGCATTAGTCCAACCCTACACCAGACATTGGCCCAGTCCTACACCAGACATTAGCCCAGTCCTACACCTACACCAGACATTAGCCCAGTCCTACACCTACACCAGACATTAGCCCAGTCCTACACTAGGCATTGGCCCGATCCAACACCAGGCATTAGTCCAACCCTACACCAGGCATTGGCCCAGTCCTACACCTACACCAGACATTGGCCCAGTCCTAAACCAGACATTGGCCCAGTCCTACACCTACACCAGGCATTAGCCCGGTCCTGGTATCAGCTCACTGCTAAATATTCTACATTATGCAGCACAAGTGTGACAAGAGAAGCAAACAGAGGAGACAAACAACACGGTGTAAGTGTTGTCAGTTATGTCAACAGTGCACAATTGTTGCAAAGTGTCGCACAAACAGACTTTTGACTTTTGACTAATAACACGTCCGAAGCTGCGGGAGAGGAAACGCCGAGCGGCTCTGCGGCAGCCACAGAGCCGAGTGTTGCTGAAACTGTGTCGTGAGCAGGAATGTTCTGAGATTCAAGCAAGAGGAGGTTTTTTTTTTAACAGATCGCCTGGCGTCAGCTGACGGCGCAGAGCGGAGGGCGGGGACGCCACCTGAAGAAGAAGACTGGCATAGTAGTTATACTGAGGATCGGTTGGTGTCGACAGAGAAAGAGAGACAGAGAGAGAGATCTACATTACAAAGAAGGTAAAGTGTGTTTACAATTTTTAGTCGTCATCTGGATGATGGGTATCTCCCACTGTCGAGTTCTTCGTCGAGAACCTGAGCGATTTTCAAATCAAACTAATGAAACGTACATTTTCTTGGTACATTCAGGGGACGTTACTCTTACTGATCTGATTGAGAAAGCTTGCGACGGCCTTTTCACTCCCAAGTAAATCCGACATAAAGTGCAAAATTAGATTGTATTTGCAAATTCCTGGAATAATTTGATTAATCTTCTATGTGAGTAAAAAAGTCATTTAAAATACAGTAAACTTCTTTTTTATAAAGGTGAAAAAAGGTTTTAAAAAAACCCTGGTTAACAAGGTCATCACTGTTAAACAGCGAAGGAGCAACCTTCACTGCAGAAACTATATACACGAGGCACCTCAAGTTTGGTATAAAGTATTTAGTGAATGGAAAAAAAGAAGCGTTAGAAGCTGAGAGGTCGTCGGACGTCGACTGAAGTCACTGACGGGGGGGGGTCGTCGTGGCGTGTGTGTGTGTGTGTGTGTGACGTTAACTATAAACTCGTTGCCTATGAAATCAATGACTCGGGGGTTTCGCTCCAGTGTTGGTTCTACATGCGTCAATGTGAGGAAATGCTTGTATCGGCTGTAAGGTGCATAGCTAACAAATGTTTTCCTTCTACCTGTAAACGAATTGATAGCACTTCAGGCTGAGAAAAGACCTCATTGGCAAAGCGGGAGACGCCTCTAAACGGACCGAACTGGGGGGGGGGGGGGGGGGGGGGGGGGGGGGGGGGGGGTGGGGGTGACGTGTCGCGCGTTAGAGGCCGGGAGCGTGTGGCGGGCGAACGAAGCGAGGAAAGACGAACATGCGGAGGAGAGAGAGGAGAGAGAGGAGAGGAAATCCAAATGAACGCAGGGCCGCTACATTATGTCCCGTCCAGTGATGATGAGGTTTGCATCTGAAATCCATCCGACATCTTTAAGCTTTGGTCATTGAACTATTGACGAAATGCAAAAACAAGGCTACATCAGTCAGACACTTAGAAAACAAAATTAAAAAAAAAAAAAGCCCGGCAGGCGATGCCCCTCCAACAAAACCAAGGCTCCACTCTCCCAGATCTGCTTAAACTTTTGACAACAGAGAAAAATTAAATAATATGGCCATTTTTTCTGTGTTTTTCTTTTTTTTTTAAATTAACCCGTACAAAAAAAAGCCAGTCCACACTGCTTCTCTCTCAGTAAAATCACATTCAGCAGTCGCTAAACCATTCTCTGGCATAGTTTTCTGAAACGCCCACAGGTACTGTGCAGGGTCTAAAGAGTCAAAGAAGAAAAGAATCAAACCAGGACATCTTCCACTTTTCCATCTTAGAGAACACCAGATATACAGTATTAATCACACATACATACGCACTCACTGATAGTCATATACATACACACATCATCAGAAAAATAAAAAAGTAGAAAATCAAAAACATAAAATAAAAACATGACGGAGGCGAGTAGTTATTTACCACAAACTCGGAGCACTACTTTTTTTTTTTTTGTGTGTTGATTCTGAACAAATACATATTCACATTTCTCTGTTATATACATTATGTTAACATCTCGAAAGCAATGTTATAAAAGAAGCTAACCTTGTACCTGTTGGTTGCAGTGAGAGAGGAGGGACTGTCGCTTCCACTGAATGGCTGTTGCATAAAAAACATTACATATGCATTGGTTGTATTTGGCATGTTGTCGTGTCGGCGTCGCCGCAGGAAACGCCGACAGGTGCTGTCGAGTTCCTGCATCTAACAGAGTTGTAGAGGAAACCATTTCCATAGGAATGCCTATTCCACGCAGAGAAGTGGGGGGGGGGGGAGGGGTCACAATACTGTATGTGTGAAAGCATCAGAGCAGACGAGAGGAGGCGGACACGGACAGGAACCTTCCTAAAATACATTCTTCCCACTTTGTGCAGCGTTTTGAGTAGTTTGACATCGACCAAACAGTGGCACAGGAGCGTCTGACGCCTGCGTTCACACTGTGAGAAACCAGATCCCTCTGCAGGAAGGACGTCTGGTCACGACCCATCCGACACGGGCATCAGATCCCTTCTGTGCCTCCTCGTTCCCCTGACTCAAGTGCTTCTGTCTCAAGTGCAACGTGGGGACGAATTTAAGCGCTAGACCCAACGAAGGCCTTACAGTTCGGACAACACAGGGATTTTATTCGTCCGATTACTTTCCCTGTTGAAATAACAGAAAGTGAAAGTGGAATGGAAACCGTGTCTGAGAACTGAAGTAGTAGTGAGGTCTTGTATCAGAGGTAGACGGACGTTTTTTTTTTTAAACTGAGAAAACGCTGAGTTTTACAGAAATCTCGATGGTTGCAGTGGAGGTTAAAGGAAAGTAACGGGTTTGAAAAAGTCTCTTTGGGGACGAAAGTTGCCAACGATTGTGTCGTCGATCATTAGTTTGTCATTTATCAAAGAAACAGGACCAAGATTTTGAAGTTTTTCCTAACACAAGAAGTGCTCGGAAGCCGGCGACGCTAAATGAAAAGTCCGCACGAGCAGGTAATGAAGGTAAAGACACAAATCAACACTGATGAGGTGGATGAAAACCAAAGCGACCACTAACAACAAGCTGCTCACAGTGTGAAAACTTGGTCAAAACGAAAAGGTCATGAGGTAATAGAAAGGTGCTCGTTAAACGCCTACTGATGATTTATCCACATGCTTTTATAATAAATATACACATAGAAAAATAGAAGAAATAAAAAGCCGTCTCAGTCGTTTGTTTTGAGGCATCCGCTCGAGTCCAGTCTTAATTTAGATTATTGAGAGTGAAGATGTTGACTGTTCCTGGACGACTGTTTGGGGGGGGGGGGGGGGCGTTCCAGCTGGACACAAAGTGGTTTCTCACATCTTTACAAAACTGGACTGGTGGGTGGAATGTTGACCTTGCATACTATCCCTCTTTATATCCGGGGTAACGTTGCATATGGTGAAGTATCTCAGCTGTAAAACGCAGTACACAGGAAAAGGCCTGTTCCACCGACGGGAGCATCAGGCGGCGTTGACCTAACGTGAGCGATGAATTAGGTAGTTGTGTGAAACGTGTCGAACTCATATCCGAACGCGAGGTCCTTTTGCGTTGTGTGCAAAACCCTCTCCACAGATTCCACTTCCAGAGGTTTGTCTCGTGACAGAAGGAAGATTTAAAATAAAAAAAAAGGAACGAGGATTAACACGGGACTCGCTCCATCGGGGAAGGTCCGGACGTTGTTCTGGAGGAGAAACGCACAACGGGGCTGATTTGACAAGAGGAGAAATCGCTGGACGTTCCCTGATAGAGCGCGTCCCGTGTAGCGAGGGCGTACGATAACAAACCAGATGTAGTCGAGCTTAAAAAAAACGTGCCAGATCGTACGTGAATCTGAAAAATTCACTGAATCACTTGAAGATGATTAAGAGGCGACGTCTCAGCGGGTTTTATCCTTTTCTCCACGACTTCCCCCGGAGGATTGTGTGTAACGTTTTCTGTGAGTGTGAAATGAGTTTGTCTTGCGTTTTCCTTTTTCTCTTGTTAAGTGAACAGAGGTCTGTTATCGCTGAGCGAGACAGTGTCTGACTGAGCAACAGTAGTCAACAGAAAACTGTGTGTGTGTGTGTAGCCAGTGGAGTGAAGTCTTCATCGCGGGGAACCAGAGGAGGAGGGAGAGGAGGGTTGAATCCCCCCAAAAAATAAATCCTCCACGGGAACGACTCTGTTAAAACAGGTCTGGAGAAAATAAGTTTTTTTTGGGGACTCAACCCCGTCCTGTTTCAATTTCATGACAGCTTAAAAATAATTATCCATCACATCTTTGTTAGGAACTTCTATTACTAAAGCTTCTACTTAAATGTCATTATATAGGAACAATATCCTGAAGCGCAACGTTTGCTGCGACTGCGAAAAACCACCGGGCGGATGCGGCTCGGTACCGTTAGCATCGCCGGCAGAGGGGGGAGGGGGGGGGGGGGGTGTTTAACGTGATCGCAGCAAAGGACGAACTTTAAGGGATTGTTACGCTTCTCTTTTCTTTTTTTATACAATGGTTACAAACACATGTACTGTCTGAAAAAAAAAAGATTTCTCTTGAAAAGTATTGTACATACATAAGAATAAAAAAAAAGAGGAGAAAGCATGAAAAGATGGCTAACTAGCTCCCTGGTTACCACAAGAGATAGCAAAGTGACCCCCCCCAAAAGAAAGTGTGGCGCTGAATGGGACGCAGAAGGTGTGTGTGTGTGTGTGGGGGGGGGGGGGGGGGGGGCGGGGCGAGATCTAGCTATATTTAAACTCGCTTCAAAAATGTTTTGCACATTTGCGGAGGTGGAGTAAATTCCTCCTCCACGGCAACAATTAGCAAAACAGAATTTCTGATGCCAGAAAAAATAATCTCCCAAAAAAGAAATACATGAGCTGACATGATTCAAATCTGTAAAAAAAAAAATAAAACCTGGATCGAATCACATTATACATAGTTTTGCTGTTCTGAGTTAATTACACTTTTCTTTTCTTTTTTTTAAAAGGAAAGCAGTTAACAAGAGAAGAGTGAGCTCATCCCCAAGTCTTTGTCCTTCTGTACTGTACAATACCACCCGCCTGCATGGTGCACATGGCCAACAACACTGATAGGCTGAGAGAGGGAGGGAGCGAGAGAGAGAGAGAGAGAGAGAAAGAGATAGAGAGAGAGAGAGAGAAAGAGAGAGAGAGAGAAAGAGAAAGAGAAAGAGAGAGAGAGAGAGAGAGAGAGAGAGAGAGAGAGAGAGAGAGCCCCACAGGACTCTGTATTCACAGCTGCGGAGGGGGGGTAAAATGTGACGGACAGACAGTTAAATAATCATAACAGTCTTTTTTTTATATATATATATACTTTGAAAAAAATAATAAAAATAAAAGCTCCTCCCGGGGGAGAAAGACACATAAGTTCCAAACTGAGCAGCTTCCTGTCTGTCTCCCATCCATCCATCAATCCTTCCATCCATCCATCAATCCTTCCATCCATCCATCCCGGCTGTTGTCAAAGCTTGTTCTGATGAAGAAGATGAAGAAGATGAAGATGATGAAGATGATGATGACGGTGAGAGCAGATGGAGTTTTTTTTTTTTTTTTCTTTAAAACAAAAAAAAAATCAAAAAACATTCAACCAAAGTAAAAACAGAGGATGTCATAGAATAATATGTAGAAGAAGAAGAAGAAGAAGAAGAAGAAGAAGAAGAAGCAGAGCTTAGGAAAAAGCTCTCGCTTCGACCAGGCACTGTAGCTGATAGAGAGAGACAGTCACAGAACCAGCTGGTACTGAGCTCCTATCCCACAATGCCGCAGAGGTCTGAAACCTTAACATTCCCACATCGCTGAGAGACAGGTAGAGGAAAAACAAAACAAAAAAACGGAAATAAAAAAATAAAAAGCCAGAGGTGCTGTTGTGTGGGATACCCCCCACACTTTTAAAAACGCTGAGCGCAACTGTACGCTGCAGCTCATGCTCCCAAGATGCACTGCTGCTGCGACGGCCCCCCCGACGGAAACCGCCCGATCAGAAAAAGAACCCAAAAAACAAAACAAAAAAGTAAAGGAGGCCCTGATTTAACAGTGACGACAACTTGGCAAATCTACAATGAAGTCGCAGTTTGTTTTCTTGGGTCAGGAAGCAGGAAGTAGGTCACCAAGGAATGAGCAGCAAGACAACACTGCCTTTAATAGGCTGAGGCAGACAGACAGGTTGTCAGACAGATTAGACAGGCAGGTTCAAATACACTGCTGCTCCTTCTGACGCGAGTCTTTTCTTTAAGTACTGGGCGGCAAAACAACCAGCCCAGAATCAATCCCCCCCCCCGCACAGAAGTGGTTCGGCCGCGTCGAGCGCTCTGAGCCAACGCCGTGGCCGTCCAAACATCCGTCCTTCCATCCAAAAGGTGAGACAGAGACAGCAATGGGTCTGGTGCACTGACCTCCGAGGAGGAGGAGGAGGAGGCGTAGAAGTGAGAAGTAGAAGGGGAGCAGGAGAGCTGAAGGGGCGGGAGGTGTCACTCGGTGAGCAGCTGCTGGAGGAGGCTCTTCTGCTGGGCCTGGTTGTTCTGGGCGCCCGGCGGCCCCGGGCCCTTCTGGGAGGCCGCGGCGGCGATGGAGCCCTGGTTCAGGTACGAGTCGCTGCCAACCAGGTTCACTGTGCACTGGACGTCCGCGAACACCTGAACCTGCTGCACCTGCACGGAGAGAAGCGTCAGTGATACGAGAACCAAACGTCTACGTACGACGGGCGTAACCGTAGCAGCACGGTGTCTCCTGGTAGGAAACTAATAAAACTAGTCACTGACCTGCTGGTCGCTGCACACTGAGCCGACGTTGCTGAGGTTACTGTTGCTCATGCCGACCGGCTGCCCCATGGGAGGTAATGAGCCGACACCACCCGAGCCTCCGGCCATGGAGACGGTGATGCTCATGTTGTTGTAAACCCCCTGCTGGCCAAACGCCTGCCCTGCACTCTGTCCTGACTGACTGAACAGGCTGCGGAGGGAAACGTTCAGTCGGTGAATTGTTACACGATGCGGCGTTCGCCTCAGCCTCGGATCACGGCGTGCACTTCCTCACCTGTTGCTGCCAATCCCCGTCTGTTGCCAGCTCTTCATGTCTGGTGACTGGTAGCCAGGAGGAGGGGCTTGCTGAAGCAGAGGACTCTGGGAGGTTGAGTTTTGAGGTGATAACAACGGGCTGGTCGGGCTCATGTCAGGAGGGAAGGATGGATCTTGCTGGACCAAAGCTTTGGAAAGAAAGGAAAGGTTTAGATAGAGCAGTAAAAAGCTCCATGGTTGTGATTTAGCTTTTACTAAGCGAGTCCAGGGAAGAGATATTTCTGTGTAGCAGCAAAACTAAATCCATTGATTCAATCCTTCATCAAATGACGGTGCAGCAGTGGAACTTGGACTCACCAGACCCTCCAAACTGCTGAAACAGACTCTGCTGCAATGAGGAGTTGACGGTGCCGCTGAACTGGCCCTGCACGCCGCCCATCAGCGTCGTGCTATTCAGAGGAGCTCTGGCGGACAGCTTGTTGTCCAGAGGGGCCCCTGACATGGGGCTGAAGTGACTCGGTGAGGTAGGGGGGTTTCCCGTCATCGGGTTGAACCCCGGTGGGAAGTTGAACTGCTGCTGCTGCTGCTGAGGCGTCGTGGGGGGACCTTTCGAGACCCTGGCAGTTCCGACGGGCCCCACGGCTGCAGTCGGAGCGCCTGCCAGGTTTTGTCTCATCAGCATGACCTTCTGCTGGAAAAGCTGTCGCTGGCGGTGCTGGATGCTGTAGAGTTCCCTCTGACGCTGGGCCAACATCTGGGCATTCAGTGGAGGCTGCTGAGGCAAAACAGATTAAGATACGGGAAATTCTTTTAATGAACGAATTGTTATGGTATGATAAATCCTTTAGACTGTAGAACAGCAGCGATGTGAAGTGAACGAGGCTCCGCTGTGACTCACTTGTGAGGGAATCTGAGGTTGTGGAACGCCCTGACGAACACCCATGTTCACATGTCCTGCAGGAAACGGATTAATGGCCGCCAGCCGGTTCTGCAGCTGAGACACAACCACAAGAACAATCGAGTAAATAAGGAGACGATGACAGAGTGGAGGGAAGACGGGGGAATTAATTAGATTAATGAAAAACTAAAATATCACTGGATGGATGGAGAAAGAAGAGAAGAGCGAAAACAAGGGTTGAACATTAGTGATGAGGGAGGAAATGATCAATCAATGCTGGCAAAATGAAATCAGAGGATTCATCAGGACATATTGATTCAGACTAACACAGACAAGTACAGGTCAATACTTTGTGAAAGAAAATGAGAAGTGAAACGAGTCGATCGACACGAGCAACGAGGACGAATGTAAGTGAAAGACAACCGAGAAAAGAATGTGGGGAAATAACGACTTACGACTTATTAAAAATAAGTCGTAAAGCTTCTGATCAGACTGTATATTTCACTGCAGAGTAGAGACAACGCACCAAAGCATAAATAGTTCACACTGGAACTGTTGTAAAAGCATCAACAAGTATTAAAATCTCCCACATTGAATATGTTATGGTGTTGATGAATTAAAATACATCGATCCTCGGCCTCCTCACCTGCTGCGGGCCCTGGAGCCTCTGCTGCAGCTGCAGGCGGAGCTGGTTGGGTGGCAGCCGGAGCTGAGCGCCCATCCCCTGTGGTCGCGTCACGCCTGGCCTCGGGCCCATGCCCGCCCCCCCGGGGAAAGCCCCCCGAGGGGCTCCGAAGCCCAGACCCTGTGGCCCCACGGTGGCCAGCTCTGGAGGGAACTGGGCCTGTGGAGCTGCTGTGAACTGGGAGGGGTAGCTGGGGAGTTTGGGGTCCAGGGAGACCGGGGTGGCAGTGGGTTGCTGGGAGGGGAAGGTTTGAGGCAGAGGGTCAAAGCAGCCACCCTGGAAAGAGAGGAGACAGGAGAAAGAGAATAAATCATATTATTCTTTAATATAAATATAAAACTCATTTCTGAGTCATTTGAGGCCCTGACAGTGTTTTTTTTGTCAAATCCAGATTAAGAAGCTGCCAACGTTTCAGCTGAGAAACTGTTTTATGTGTTTGGATTAATTTTAGCAGCAACGTACAATTAATGATGACTCACTGATGCTAAAAATACACACGTGAAGTGTTCTGCAACTGCACGTGTGCCCACTGCATTCTTCACTCCACGTGCACGCCCTCCCCCCGGCTGCGTCACACACACCTGTACGAGCTTGTCGATACCCAGGGCCTTGTCCAGCTCAGCCAGTTCACTCTCGTCGGTTCCACTGAGGAAGGAGACGAGCTGCTCCAGCAGAGCTTTCTCGTCGTTTCGGCCCTCGGGTGCCGTCAGAGGGCCGAGCACTTCATCCAGCGTACAGGGGACACACTGCCTGCTCACACGGATACACACAGGTAAGCATCATCACCGGTGTCGCCACAGGGTTGTTAAAAGGACAACTACAAAAATGCTCATGTTCATGTTCATGTTTGCTCTATACGAGGTGCAACAGGCTTCAAGGTACGTTTTTACTCGTGTGGTGGGTGTGTCAGAGGTGTCGGTTAATCAGCAGCGACGTGTCTATAAACCCCGAGGTATTAAGAAGATTCTCAAGTTCTCTACACACACATCCACTGAAGATGAGAGACTCGAACATCAAGTGTATTTTGAAGAATTAAAACAAGTTTTCACACATTTGAACTCGTGTCGTCTTCATTCAAGATTTCCAACAATGGCCTTAATGTGAATGTGACCTAACGTTGCACAACTTTCACAAAAAAAAACTACATAACACACAAAAGAAACAGGTATTTACTCTTGCGGTGACGCTAACGGAGCCTGTAGAAGAGTTCCGAGACCATCGAAGGACAAAGTGTCCGACAGAGCCAGAGGCTGGAACTGAGAGTCTCCCACGTCCATCTTGGTGAGGCCTGAAAAAACAATTTAATACAGGTTTAAAATATATGATATCATTTACTGGAATCAAATATAACATAAGTACAATAAAGAACATTGTGTAACTCCCTGTAATATTTCACCTGCACATAAAACCCAACTTAAAACGCGACTTGTGAAGCCGCTGATTAAGACGTCCGGCTCGCTGCAGTGACTTTGGTCGCTGTGCCGCTCTCGTCTGTAGCCGAACGACTTGTAACATAACAGGCTGGACACACCCAGAAGCTCCCTGGTAAATGGTCAGGTGTGTCAAAGGGTTGAAACTACAGAGGTCAACTCAACAAAGCTTTACTGCGACACAAGATGCAGCGTCAGGTTACTGTTTAAAGCTTCCTTGTGTCTTGTTGTCTTGTGACCGAACACGTTTCCCACAGATGTCATGAGATCATTTACCAGGAGGTGTTTTGAAAATGTTTCAACAAACTCTTGACTCTTTATGGTGTCGTGTACCAGTGCTTGAGCTGAAGGGGTTGATGACTTCGGCCTCTGGGAAGGGGCTGCTGTCCTTGGGGGTCTGGAAGGGGTCCCCCTGTCCCTGGGTGGGTATCTTGCTTGGAGTGGGGGGGCTGCAGAAATCGAACGCCGACTGACTCTGGAGGCTGCAGCCAGAGGGCGGTCCGCCATCGCTGAGCCCTGAGGAAACAGTCACAAGCACAGAGAAGATGAGATAAAACACATAATAAAACACTGATGCACTAAACTATGGATTAAAATAATAAAACCACCAAATATAAAATGAGTCTGGTTCCCCTGTAGGGTTTGTTTACATTGCAACACCCCCTAACAGCCACTAGGGGGCATCTAGACAAACAATGTGAAGGCAAGTGAATGAGTAAAAAGAGAAAGAGCCTCTCGATTCAACTGTTACAGCAATTATAATAAAAAGCAATTAAGATAAATAGAAAGAATATTTAAAATCCATTAAAAACATGTACTATTTTGTAATTGATATTGATATTGATTTGTAGATAATATAATGACTTTTTTATTTAAATACTGGCTCTGCACTTCAAAACCGCAGCTTCCACACAATGTATTTGTAGGCAAACCAACACATTTCCTTCTCTACGGGACCTTCACCTCTGTTCGGAGTGCCGGGAGGCTCTCTCTTCACATTTAGGTTGCGGGGAGTGCTGGCCTCGCCGGGCTGGAGCTGGGTGGGTGACTGCAGTTTGAGCTGGGGTGAGGGGGAGTGGAGCTGAGGTGACGGCGACTGCAACTGGGGAATAGACTGGGGCTGGGACAGTGGGGACTGGAGCTGAGGCATAGGAGACTGGAGCTGAGCCGGGGGGCCCGGAGACTGGAGTTGGGGGCTTCCGGGGGTTGCTGGATCCTCGCTGCCCTGTTTGGCCCCACTCGGGCCTCTCAGGCCAGGCAGCAGCTGGGTGAGAGAGTCCATGTCAATAGGGCCGTCAGACATCTGAGTGCAGGAAACAGAGAATAGAGCAAAAACAAATGAACATAGATGGAGATGGGGAGGCCGGGCGAGAAGAGGGGGATTGAAGGATGAATGGTGTAATGGAATGAAAGAGTGAGGAATTAAAGAATAACGGGTGGGGGGAAAAAAGCGTGACAGACAATCAGTGAAAGAGAGACGGGGAGAGACAAAAGGTCAAAGGCCAGTGAGCTTCAAAGGCTGCAGCTGGTAGCTGAGTCCACAGCGGAGACAAAGTCCAAGAAAATAAACATTCAACTTGATTTACAACGGCTGTCGGGCAACTGCCAAGGCAGGAAACAAAGCTGTGCGGAGGAAAAGTCCTGGGTTTAATTGTGAAATATTCCTTCTGACACCAGGCTTGTGTGAATTCTGAAAGCAACAGTGGCATGCACGCATGATCAATAACATGTGGGTGGACACATGTTGTGATTACTGGGCCGTTACACTTAAGGTTTTGGTTTCGTGTCTGTCTGACTGGGACGGAGACGGAGACGCGGCCTGGGACAGTTTTAAGTCGGAGGGAGGGTGTGTCCCGTCTACTGGTCTTTCGTAGCTGCTAGTTTATCGATTATAGGGACAATACACACATTAAAGATCAACTTCACACCAGTTTCTTGATTCCTGTCAAACCTTGGTCAACTAAAAACAATCCTGTAAACTGCCGTGTGAATACCGTGGAGTCTCTGCTGTCCCTGCGGCTGTCTCGCCGGTTCTCTCCGACGGGACTGGGTTTGGGGCTGACGCAGGCCGGGCTGCTGGACACGGCTGCAGGTTTGGATGCTGCGGCAGACGAGCCCGTGCAGAGCGGCGGTCCATCAACGCTCACTCTCTTCTCCACCTTCACCCTGACGGTCTGCAGGCTGAGGGCGGAGGGAGGAGGCAGGTCCCCCAAGTCCTTCAAAAAACAACACAACGGTTATTAGTTCTCAGGACGACATTACTCAGGGGTTAAATAATATTGATTTTACGGGGCAGATGCTGGTATATTAAAATTTGGGGGAATTTAAAGTCTTTATTTTAGTCCCCTTACTGTCACCAAACTGTCAAAATATCTAAAAATCATGTCTCATCAGAGACCAACAAACGAACTGGTCACCTTCTCGTCTGTATCCAGGAGAAAGCGGAGTAACTGGTGGTCCTGCGGCTCCCTGGAGCTGGATTTGGAGGATGCGGTAAGTGCTGGACAGGCGGGCAGCTCCTTCTTGACGTCGACTTCGTTTTTGTCCTCGGCGGCGGTGGAGGCGTCGTTGGGACTACTGTCCTGGAGCAGCCGGTGGAGGATCTTGTGTCGCTCCGTGAGAGTACTGTGTGAGGCAGGGCACTGTGGGGCAGGAGCGGGGTTTGGAGGATGAGGTGATGAGGTGCAGTGGGTGCTGTTGCTGTTGCTGTTGTTGTTAGATTCAACTGATGTCCCGTTGATACCCAGGAGCAGGTTGAGTCTGGGGGTACCCAGCTGTGAGGCGGAAGGAAGGGGGGCTTTAACAGAGTCCTCTCCCCCTCCTTCTCCTCCTCCTTCTGGGTGTTTTACTGACGGAGGCTGAGTGGAGGAGCCGGTGGGTGTACTGGCTTGTCTCTGGGGGACAGGGGAGGACAGGGAGAAAGACCCTGTTGACCCACAGCTGGTGCCGCCGTCACCACCAGACTGCTGTCGGTTGAGGCTGCCTCCGCTGCTCAGCGCCCCGGTTGGGGAATGGAGGCCTGGCGTGGAGGGAGAGAAGGGGTTCCCTGGTACCCGGGGGCTTCCCCCCAACCCAGGGCTGGCCCGTGGCATCCTGGGCGACATAAACGAGGTAGGGGTGGCTGTGAGTGGGCTGCTCAAAGGAGAGGGACTGTTGACCTGCTGGGGACACGTCCGACAGGGCGTCACGTAGCCCGTGGACGTGGCGGGGTTGTGTCCGTGGGAGGAGGCGTTGCTGTTGTTGGGGTGAAGGCCTGAGGAGGCGAGGCCGGAACCTTGGGTTGAGTTGCTGCCGGGAGGAAGGGTTGGGGAGCGGGAGGGAGTCTGGGCAAGGCTGCCAAGGGTCGGTGTAGTGTTTTCCTGAGAGCTAGCAGTGTTGTGTTCCCTGGGAGAAACCAGGAAAAGAAAAGATGACCACGTGACAGAAGAGGAACAAACACTGTCAAACTCTAAAGGGGAAAATGTGATCCTGTGTCTGTCTTCATGACAATTAGTGGTTTGATTTAGAGTCTTAATTTGCAGAGGTATGAGTTCTTGTGTCATTCTAGTTGACTATCAGGTCAGACTCAGACTGACATAAACACATTAAGCTATAACGTGTCATCACATGGCGACAGGATATCGTTCTACGGTTCTCAAAACACAAGCCCGTGCGTTTCGCAGTAACGTACCTGTCAATAGTGTGAAAGCCCATGATGAAAGGCTGAACGTCAGGGTTGGGGGGGCAGAAGAACTTGCAGCGAGTCTGAGCGCTGAGTGGGGTTCCGTCACTTAACGAGAAATGGTACAGCGGGCTGATGGCGCTGCCGTGGGTCATCACTGTTGGGAACAAAAGACACACAAAGACAGACACACACACAGTGTTTAGACATTGGCTTTGTTTTCATGTCCCATCCAGACTTTCAGAGCTGCGACTCTTCAGCATCAAGTCGTTGCAGCTGCTTCATAATAAATTCCCTCTGCTGAAGAGGTTATGTTTTGTCTACGTTTGTTTGTGGGTTAGTTTGCAGGATTTTGTGTTGGGATGGAGCACGAAGAACCCATTAAATTCTGGTTTGGATCGGGGGGGGTGTTCAGGGTTAGACTGATCCATGAGTGTGAGCAGTTTGGTGCAGATCCAAATAAAAATCCAGATGTAGGGAATTTAAATGTGGATTCATAAGGAGGCTGTTGCTGGAGGGTTTTCAGACTAGAGGCCAAACAAAACATTTTTTAAAGATGTTTTATCGAACGATTGACTGATTACTTTAAAAACATAGACAGCAGATGAAATCAACAATAAAAATAAGTTCTTAACTCTCTCTATTTGAATTCCTTCACAATCTTCTCAGTGCCTCTGTGACATAAAGCACCTGAATATTCAGTCTCCTGACTTCAAGTGGATAAATGTTATTGAAGTGCATCATGGCATTAAATCTATTCTAATGGTATTGAAGCCGAAGCTCTGGTAACCATGGCGAAGCAGGCAGAGGCCGGTGCCAGTGATTTCTGAGAGCCGTTGTTTGAACAATCAATCGTGGCTACTCACCCTCATGCAGCAGCTTCTTGGCGTGGGAGGGCTCTTTGCCCTGCGGCTGAAAGAAAGCGTAGATGCACTTCCTGACCAGGTCCTCCCAGCCGGGCCGGCCCGTCGCTCGCAAAGCGCTCGTTTCTATGGAGATGATCTTCCCTGGAGGTGACGCACCACACGAGCACAAAAAAAAAGTCAAACCCAAGAAATCAGATTGGTTTGTTTTTCGTTGTTCTCTGGGATTCTCATAATTTCTTATTTTAACTGACCGAATTGTACATTTTTATATAAACAAGTCAAAATGCTTCTGGTTCAATAATGTAAAGGTGCAAATAGTGCTGGAATATATACTGAATGTGTGTGAGTGTGTGTCTGTGTGAGTGTGTGTGTGTGTGTGTGTGTGTGTGTGTACCTGTGGGGTCCTGCTTCGTGATGAAGGACTCACTGTTGACGGGCTGAGCTCGAGGTATTCGACAGGCGATACAGATCAAGCAGCTCTGCAGGTCTGTGCAAAGAAAAACGACGCGAGTGGTCAAAAGGAATCAAAACTGCAGAGAGAAAGTTTCTGATGAGGTTAACGAGACGTTGTGGAAGAAGGGAGCGTGTGAACTTTTTGCTCGTACCATCTCCCTCCTCCTGCTGCTTGGCCTGTGGCTGGGAAACGGTGAAACACTGCATGATCTCGTACTGCTGCCGCGCCTCCAGGTTCTCCGAGTCCACCTCGTCCGGTGGCCTCTTCAGCATGCGACAGTTAAAGGTGTGGCTGTTCCTTCGGCCAGTTTCCTGTGGCCACGGCACACCGTTTACTGGAGGGCAAGAAACAAAAGAACGACACATTAGAAGTGAGTTTCCACCAGTTCAGAAACTGTCACTTATTACCAATCACACTTCTGATCAGAGGGAGGACTCTGGGTTTCTCTCCCTCATCATTTAAATTGGAAGCAAATTAAGAAAAGACTCTTTAATAACCAGTATGAACCTGGATTTGTGCTCATAAGAGTAAACGAGTGTTCAGAGCAAACACAAAAGGGACTTTTTTTCTCACTTTACCGTCACCAACCATCACAAATAGAGGCCGAGTGAATCAAACAATACAAACATAATAACAAAGTCTCGGTAAGCACCTTAAATAATGTGACTGCAGGAACCCCCTGGAAGAGTAATCTGTGTGAAGTTCACTGATGTGGCAGAAATCAATTTGTTTTCAAGTTTCTGTGTGAGTGCAGATTTCAGGGGGGGTGGGGGGTGGGGGTGGGGGCAAAGGACAGCTGTAGCGACTGGTGCAGAATTAAAAGGGACTACAAGATCAACAGAAAACACAACAGCGCAACCTTGTCGCCTACTGCACGCCGTTATCGTTTGTCCTTATACGACCCCCCCCCCCCCCCCCCGCACCCAGGCCCCCTCCGTTTTTACTATAATCTCTCCTCAAGGTTGGAGCCACATATTAAACTAACATTATTGCAGTGAACAAAGTCATTGTTTCATTGTTTCACTCTTCCCTCGCTCCTCACACTCACGCACACACAAAACGCCGCCTCTCCGCTCTTACTTCATTGTTTCTTTCCTCTCTGAGCACATTTTCCAGCGTCGCGTGGACCACTTAAAACCTGGTTAATTAAAAATGTTCATGGTTCATCCTCCTACCTTTCCTCTTAGCTATTCAAACTCTCCTTAGCGACAGCATTTTCCATCAATAAACTAAGTTAATTATCTGCATTAGGGACTTTACACAGATTTTGCTGCCAAAGCCCTTCTCCTCAGCTTTACAGCCTCTTTAATGGGTTTCATTGGCATGGAAACTGTCAAATTTGAGGATACTGAAAATGTAATTGCTAAGTATGTTTTAAAAAATAATAGCCGCTGGCATCCGGAGCCAAAGGACGTGTGGCGTTACACAGCGGATTGCGTTAGAAACCCACGGCCCTCGCTCGCTCACCGAGGCTTTTGGGCAGCAGATTCCGCACAAATTCATTGTGGTCTCCCACGTGGAGGATGTTGTAGACACTCGATGTCATCAGCTCCTCCTGGGTGTATCCGAGGTAACTCGTCACGTTCTCAGAGACAAAGACGATGCGGCCTTCCCGGTTGACCACGAAGAAAAACCCATCAAGGGCCTGAATGAGGAGAGAGAGAAGAAGAAAGTTAGAGTCTGTGGGTTGAGCTGGAGTAAGAAAGTCTCAGCAGCAGTAGCGAGGATGATTTGCTGTGTGTGTGTGTTTGTGTGTGTGTGTTTGTGTGTGTGTGTGTTTGCTTTTCACCTCTAGCAGCATAGGCCCCAGTGCCTCTTTCTCCACCAGCCCCTGGCTACTGGAGGAGATGTCGCTCTTCTGCACCTCGTCATCTGGGGACAGAAGAGCTGCTTTCTCTGCCGGGAAGAAAAAAACAAAACACGAATAAGACCCCAAAAAAACGTAATCGCTCCTGACACATCTGAAGCTGCAGCTCTAAGTCTTTCAGTCACTTTTAAAACTTTGAGACTTGAACCACAAAGACATAAATACGTACCCTCCAAACAAGGTACACGTTTTCAGAATTTTATTTGAACCAAACACGGTAGATGTGAAAGCCCCCTCAGTCTATCCATATATATATATTGGGTTATATATATATTCTGTGTATTCACTGAGAGTCAATTCTTTATATTAATAGATAAAATCCAGGCAATAAGATTTGATGAGCACAAGAAATGACATTTTGATATATATGAATGTTTGTTTTTGTCAGAGGTGGCAGAGGAGAAAGATACATGGTCTACTTTTTAATCTTATTAGTTTCAGCAAAGAAAATCGGATTCTTTCAACGTAATAAAAACTATAAACAAATATTCATTAAAAACTACATGGTTGTAACTAGTGTGTGTGTGTGTGTGTGTGTGTGTGTGTGTGTGTGTGTGTGTGTGTGTGTGTGTGTGTGTGTGTGTGTGTGTCTTCGCTCACCCTGCTCACGCCGTTTGATCTGCTGGATTTGGTCCACGGTGCTCTTGAGTATGTGGCACTTGTCGGGTTTGACACTGAGGCTGGCGATGTCGCCCATGTTGGACGACAGCAGCTCGGCCAGCTCCTCGATGTAGCGGCACTCCAGCTCCCGTCTCCTCTTCTCCAGGCTGCACACACAAGGCCCACGTGAGGAGTTCGCATGAGTTTCAACATCTTTGACAAGCTCTTAATTCACCTCTGTGGGTTTTTTAAAAAATGTTCACACATGATGGAAGCGAATAATAAAGAATAAAGCGATTTGAGAAGCAACTGAATGAGACTGAAGGGCTTCGTTCTTCTGCCTTTGCAGAGGACGTAATGTGGGGAGATGGTCGTGCACGCTGCTTAAAGAATGTGGTCGTACACGGTTTGGAGCTCAGTCCTTCCTCAAAGCGCCTCGGGTGCATTCACATGAAGTACTTAGAGCTGTCCACTTGTGAATGGATGACTGTGCAGGTGTGAACACGGCCATGGAGGCAAAGAGAGAGAACGAGCAGAAACTGACTCAACGTGGTTTATTGTTCTCAAAGCGACGCACAAATCTGAATTGTTGACTCCCGCTTCTAAACCTGTGAATATTGTGTTTATATTTCTTCTATGATACTAAATTAAACATCAAATTACACTGGATTTAGCTTTAATTCGCTAATGATCAACTAATAAATAATAATCAACTAACTAATAGTCATTTTTAACATAAACATATAAGAGAACAATATATTTTCAATAAGAAAAAGTTGACGCTGATACAAACAAACAGGTGGTTTGTGAAATGCATATTATTTGCTGTAGCTTTTCCCCCCGGTCGCTGCCAAACCGCCTGTTATTTGTTTTCATGTTATGTAAAAACTATCGTACATTAGTAGAGTTGAACGCTGGTGCAGAAATAAGTTAAATCCGTCCTTAGCTCAAGCCTCTTTGCGCGGCCTTGTGCTTATCCTTGTTCTCCAGTTGCAATAATATACTTTCAGACCGACGAGTTGCAGCAAGGTATGTGGTAAACATGGGAAAAAAAGAAAAAGAAATGTGTGTGTATATGCGAGTGTGTGTGTGTGAGTGTGTGTGTGTGTGTGTGTGTGTGAGACGACAACAGCAAAAGTAGGTCAGTGCATTGGCCGGCCAGAACACACAGGCGTGGTAACCGAGCGAGCGAGGGAGGGAGGGGTGAGGAGGGAGGGAGGGGTGAGGAGGGAGGGAGGGAGGGTGAGGAGGGAGGGAGGGAGGGTGAGGAGGGGGAGGAGGGGGAGGACGCTGCTGTGTGTGAATGCGCTGGTCAGTGGCTGCGTGTAGCTGCTGTAGAAATGCTAACTGGCCTGTTACATCAGCTTACATCAGATATTTGCCTCTTTTTGACTCACAAACACACACAGGACAGTGAGTACATTCACTGTTTAGTCACTGCATGTCCTGTCCTGACCTTTAGCCCAAACTACAGCTAAACCTTCACCGCACAGCGCGTTCCACCTTCTCATAACCATTTACACAGAAAACGACTTTCTGACTCTTATTCCTCTTCTTTAATCGTCCTGTGTAACGATCCGACGTAACGGACTGGAAAGGGGGTCTGGACATTCTCCGGAGTTTCTGTCTTTCACATATTTCCAGGAGATTGTCCGAGTCAGACTCGTTCCCAACAACAGGAAAAATCCCAGGAACACATCGACACCTTCAGCCCTTATCAACACAAGTTGACATCATCTTCTACGTCTCCTACGTGTAGGTTGTTTAATTTTGTTTCCAGTTTTGCGTGTTAGAAATGTCTTCAACATGCCTACTCACTGTGAATTCTCTGGACATATTCCTGCGGTTTTCTCAGGCTTGCCTTCCCCGACTGCTAAAAGAATCTGACAGGACAAACTGGAATATAAAACCGTTCGATTCCCTGATTAAATACTTTAAAATGTTCATAGTTTGTGAGTTCGTCATCAGGCTTTCGACTGTCGCGTCAGACCAGATAAGACGAGAGATAAGATGAAACTTTATTGATCCACACACACACACCGGGGAAATTCAGACAAAGGTCAAAAGACGAGGTCAAAACCTAACATCTGACTGAACAGAGTCAAAACTGAGGATTGTAGCTGAAACTGTGGAACTGAAATAACCTGATAAATATGTAAATTACGTCATCGAATCCAATTTGCATCCTCAGCCAGTTTCAGCTCTATAACTGTTTGCACGTCGGCTCAACGAGACATTACATAGACTTTGTATGAGTCAGGTTTATATCCAGTTTTACTAAATCGGACATTTGCCTTCACACACGATTCCTCCAGGTGAAGTTAAGAAAAGTTCAGGGCTGAGTGAAAGCAGCTTCTGTCTCTCTCAGCGCAGAGAAGACGCAGGAAGACACAGGAAGACACTTGCCTCTCGTTCCCGGGGTACCCATGGTCCATTAATATCAAAGCACATCCCTCCTGTTAGGAATTTACTGTGCACAGTATATTTTTGCTAATGTGGTGTCACCGACCTAAACACAAAGACGTGGCTGTGTCTTTACCTTTGCCCTGATGTGTCGCATGGCGAGCCCTTCCTCTTGCGTGACTCCGGCGTGGCAGGGTCCAGGGGGCTTTCCCCTACTGCACTCATTTTCAGCTTCAACTGACCTAAGAAAGAGGAAACACACGATAAAGAGACGGGTCAGAAACTAAATAAAAGAAAAACCATAACGACCCTTGATCTTGTTTTTTTCCTTTCAGGATAATCTCTGTTATTTTCGAGTGAAAAATCAGTGTTTTTCTTCGAGTACCTCCGGAGAAACCGCAGGGTGTTGTTTGCAGACACAATCATCTGTTACATAAGAGCTGTTATGGCCATACACAAGTCGCATTTGCATATTGTCGTGGCATAATGCCGGTGGTAAGGTTCACACAGTGGACGGCTCGCATGAACTTCAGCTTCGGGTCACAGTTCAGTGTGTTTTTAGAACAGCAGAGGAAAAACAAGATGACAGGCAGAGATATTTGCATATGGTCTTACTCCAAAACACAAACAAACCAGCATCCGCATAAATAAGGAAAGCGGATGTCTGAAGAATGTAGAGATAAAACGACAAGTCGACCATTTGTAATCAATAACGACGATAATAAAATCTTTGGGTTTTGAACCACTGCTCAGAAAAGAATCAACGTCCTGTTTATGTTTCTCAGATTCAACATATATTCTTTATGTGATAGAGATCTACAGCGTTATATGAATAAACCTCCCTAATATTTTGTCTTGTAGATCTTGGACTTTCCTCTTCAGTCTGAATTTTTCATTCAACCGCTCCTGCAGATTCAGGGGTGTAACCATGGCAACAGAGAACGCTGCAACATTTGATGAGGCAAACCGTGCGCAGGCGACATTTAGCAGTGAACCTGCACGATCAATTTAGCCAAACATTAAAGTAAAAACCCTTTTAATGTATCAGGCATTAGGGTTTAAAACCAAAGCAATAAATCAAACAAACACTCAAGAGCTGCAGAAGAAGAAACTGAAGCATCTGAAGAGCTTTAAGTTGCAAACCATGAATACAGGTAATATTAATTCAAAGTATATGTATTTTGTCATGTTTAGCCAAGTTATTTCATTTCAGAGAATAGAAAAGTGTTGAAAAAAAGAAAAGTCAAGAAACCTCGAGATCAACTAATTGTTTCCGCTCTAATGTGACGTGACACTTGTGACACTTGTGACACTTGTGACACTTGTGGCTCTTGTGGCCCTTGTGACACTTGGCCCTTGTGACACTTGTGGCCCTTGTGACACTTGTGGCCCTTGTGACACTTGTGACACTTGTGACACTTGTGAGCCGAGGAGCGAGGCTCCATCGCTCCACAATGACCTTGGCGCCCGCATGCTGATCATTTATGATTGTTGACAAGCCCAAGTAATGCGTGCACTTTATATTCCTTTATATTCTTGGCAATAAGTCAACACGGGTGTGATTTATTGACGGCATGAACATAAACTACAATGCAGTTACATTTAATGATTTACCGAGAACCCAGTGGACACCCTGCACTCTGAGGCTCTGTACAGATGATGAACATGCTCTGGCTGCACATTCACACTGATGACAACACGCTGTCTAACAAATAGCCGAAGCGCCGAGGGAAGCCTGGTGTGTGTGGTCATCAGCCGACAGGCCATCAACAGCCGTGGTCATATTCCTGGTCTTTCCTGTTTCCCCACTATTATGATTATGTTTCATTATCAGCAGTTCCTCCCACCAGGTGTTTATGATTAATACCACCTTGTTATACTTAATAGCCGGCTTTTCATCCACATCATACCAATGTCAGCAGGTTCCCTTTTTATTCTGATGCACCGGTTCACTTTTCTGCTCATCTTGTTTGTTGCTGCTCGAACATCTTTGCTAGAATAATAATCTGATTATTTTGATTATCAATCTGCCTCATTATCTTCTACATCAATCTTTTTGCCTATAAGATGTTGGAAAATAGTGGAAAAAGGATATTCAAAGAAAATGCTTTTCCATTGTGAAAGTCAATAATAATAATAATAATAATAATAATAATAATAGGTCTATGTTTCCAGCTTCATCCACTTTGATTGAATTTTATTTGCACAGCGATAAATCACAACATGTATTATCTCAAGGAAGTTCATTTAGTAAAGTCAACCCTGACAATAGCTTATTTGGATCCGCACCAAATTCCCCGCACTCAAACAAAGCCAGATGAAAACACAATCGGCGGAGGTAACTAACTGCATCTTTCGCTTGCAGCCAGGTAGCGTGGTAACACAACACGCTTCATAAATAAACAAATCGCTGTTGTTAAATTGGCCTGAAATGAACCTTTCGCATGACGACTCAATGTGTGCAACTCGGCGCTATTTAACAGATGACAGCGTTCACAGTTTGCTCTTATTATAACATCTGAGCCGTTCTACATGTGACTCGAAACAGGTATAATTAGAACTGCTACAGCTGCGGCGAGAACAGAGCCTCGGTCCCACTGTCACACATACGGGCGGCGGTAAACAAAAACATATGGGAGAAAAACGAGCCCCGGTGTAATCCTCCTCTCCAGCACACACACACAGACACACACACACACACACACACACACACACACACACACACACACACACACACACAACAGCATCAATGTACAGCTTGAAGAGGGGGTGTGGAAGAGACCACCAGGTAGAGAGCGGGGAATGAATAATGTAGATTACAGAGCGAGAGAGGGGGGGTGGGGGGTGGAGGCAGGACAGTGTAAATGTGTGGGGAGAGAAAAGAGAGCAAGACTGACAATTCATTATGATCCATTATTAATACGCCTAAAGTAAATACAACCTTTAACCAGATCATACTTTATTATTTAAGCTAATTTCAGAATCTATGGCAGTCGAGGGAAAATGGCGCCAGAACAGCCATCCAAAAATATTTAGCTAGTTTTATTAGATTCTCCATAAATATAAAAAAAATATAAACCTCAAACATTTCCCTAAAAATACTGTAATTGTCAAGGAAGCCTGGAATGTTGGGTTTCTACTCGATTATGATTAAAACAGCAGAGACGTGATATCATGTCACACTTGCTAATGAAATACTTAATTATTTTCCCCGTGAGATAAACCACACAGCTCCTGCACACGGAGTGACCCCCCCTGCTCCACTGACTTGGTACAGCCCATGAGAAGCTGCTCAGTCACTGTTGCTAAGGCCCCCCCCCCCCTCTGGAATATAGGACATGACCAGGGAATGTATACAGTTTCTGTCAAACAGGGCCACGGTGCACCCACTTTCTCTCATGTGCTGCATGAGACGTGTGCACGGGTGCTTGATCGCTGCAGCACGTTTCACTGAGCTGCAGCCGTGTGTTTCCGTGAAGACACATCTGCATGGATGAGATTTCTTCCACATGAGGGCAGGTCTAGGATCAGCAACAAACAGATTCCATCGTCAATCAGTAAATAAACTATTACAGGCAGACAGCTGCTTAACTTAGCTGATTTCAGACATGCAAAGAATTTCTCCTGAACTTAGAACAGACTTTATCGTCACTGCAATTGTCCGAACATGTTTATGTCTGAAAACGGCTCGTGTCACTTTACTCCACAAATCAACAAAGCAATCGCAATAATTGTTTACAAAAAAAATGTTCTTTACCAAAACCCAGTCTGATTATTGATTATGTGTCGAGAGGCAGAGATGTGATTTAGGATTGAAACAAATGTCGTGACCTTGACTTTGAGCAGAGCACAGTGATTTAATTTACTAACTTTTTAGAGACCGCTGCAATATTACTTTCCAGAAAACTAATACATATTATTATATATAAGCGGGACAAAGGAAAAACAATTTACCAACAACTAAATCCACAGAGAAACCGAGTGGATGCACCTGGAACGTAGTCATCACCCGTGGCATGTTCATCTGACCCATATTTCAAAACTGCCGTCACACGTAAACATGGCTGAAGATGCCGGGAACCAAACCAGTCGGAGCAAACTGACCGGAAAATCTGCTGCACGAAGACGGAACAACAACGCAACTGACAAAAGTAAAAAGCTTTTAAAATACCTCAACAGTTTACTGACAATGACAGTTGGTTTCCTGGTCAGTGGATTCGTCAGTTAAGCGTGTAGGAGGTCATGTGTATGTTTATTGTTTTAATTACTCATAATCATTCCTCATATCATTTGATGTTAATCATCACCTGATGAGTCTGTGCTTAGTGCTCTTCTGTTGGTGATTCCTTTTGTTCCGTCGGGTTCGCCCTGATCTGTTTCACTTGTTATGATTATAAGGTTTGGTTTCGATAATTTATATCGTGTCGTATAATAATAAACTTTATTTGTATAGCATCTTTCATACGAGAAATGCAGCTCAAAGTGCCGCATGAAAAGTTACGTTCAGTCAACTGCGACACACAAACAATCAAACTAATGTCACCAACTTAAAGGGATTGGTGAACAGTAGTTTGTGTGTAACGCTGCTAAATAACACAAACAAACAAATGAAAACACAACCTCCTTGTTGCAGGTATTCACATTTAAGAAGCTGGTTTCTATGTCTTCGCTTAAAAATGAATTAATAGATTCAGCACTTCACATGATTTTCAATAAAATCATCTCTAAAGCCTCTAAACTTTCCCTCCACCAAGGAGGTTATGTTTATGGGGAATGAGCCAAGGAAGAACTAATTCACTTTTGGATAAAATCTCAACAGTGTGAATTTATCAAGAAATAATGCAGAGATCTTCTAGGTTAAATAAAAAAATCTGACACATCTATGAGCAGGTGAAAGATGGTGCAGACCTGGATCCGGATCTGGACGCATCTGATCTCAGTTGGTGGGCTTGGCGGAGATATGGGCCTCTCCAAGTGCCGTTCTAGTTTACTGGAATTAAAAGAATCCAACAGCCGAAGCGTAAAAGATGAGAAACACGATTCTAAAAAAGTAATGTGTGCATGATTTGTGGTAAACACGCCAGAAACAGAAACAGGCTGAGGTCCTTTAAGAGTCCCCGCTCCTCGACTGAATGCCCTGTTAAGTCTCAGTCCATTGTTTCCCACCATCTGTGTAGACCCAGATCCAGGATGTTTACCGAGAGTGAGAAATAACCTTGGACTCGGCTCAATTCCACAGACGCTACTACAGCGCGTCAGACTCCTGAGTGTATAGAATACATAGCGTGGAGCCGTCTGCAGTGCCGCGGTGCAGCCAGGGGACCGCACGCTGCACAGACACACTTCTCTCATCCGTGTAACAACGGGAGCAGAAAGACGAGATCTAGTGTAAGGATGCACGAGGGAAATCGTACGAGCAAATCATACAATATGCATAACCCAAATGCAAAAAAAGAAATTCTATTATAGGCCATGGAAAGGGAGCCGCCCCCTTCTATGCACATAAAACATTTAAATTCCATTCTAAATCCTTAAGATGGCGACACAATACATTGATATATAATTAAAAAGATCCACATTTATTAGAATAACATCCGCCTCCAAACGTGTCCTCTGCCAGACAGATAACTCCGCGTGAATATTCATCGCTTATTGAACGCCACCGGTTCTCCGCTGCGTAATTTGCCTCCGTGTAATCTGTGAGCGAGTGTGTGTGTGTGTGTGTGGGGGGGGTGTGTGTGTGTGTCCTCATTTCAACTCCAGAGGCGCGATGGGAGGCCTGGTGAGACCTGCTGGGATGCTCTGAGCATTGCAGCCACTCTGGGGCCCTGAATCTCAGAGCACATGGTGCAGGAGAATAATGCAGAGAGAGAGAGAGAGACAGAGCGGTGAGGAGGGGGGGGGTTATCTTCCTGGTGCTTTTTCTCCAAACTATCTTTTAAGCATGAACTAACCGGCCTCTTTATAATTAAACTGACGTGCCGGAGAAGTCTGCACGGAGACAGTGCCTTTCAAAAACTCAGCCAACCGAACATGCAGTGTAAATGAGAACACACACAGTTTCTCTCTCGGGTTTCAGAGGCAGGGAGATGTCTATTATTCAAAGTTACCGTTGATCTTAAAAACACACAAAGTAAAAAAAAAAAGAGCAGATCCAACAATCTAGTTTGGTTTTGTATAAACAATTTGTTTTATAAATCAATGCATTCACATCATTTGTTAACGCGACAGCTGATTGAAATATAATTGACAGAATATTAGGTAATTACATCCAATATTAATCGCAGCCCCAGCAGCAATATTACATAACAACATGAACCCCCCTCCGGTCACATGGTGCATGTGTGCACGTGAGGTGTGAGGCTCGTCCTCAGCTCGATACAACAAAGGAAAACCAGCTCCGGTGTCTATACTTGCTTGAGCTTCTCAGAATATTGAGTATTGACCTCTGCTCACCTCCATCCTACAGACATGGCCTTCAGCCTCAGTTAGAAACTCAATTTACACACATTCCCAATCGATACGACAGAATATTCAAGGGACATTCAGTGGGAATCGATCGTGAATAATAAACAGGGGTACTTGCTAGAATGTGCCACAGGCTGCGACACTGTATTCACCTGGGAGACGTACTGCAGCACTCACACACACACACACAGACACACAACGCTGAGCAGCTGCACTCACTTGATCTAGGGCTCCAGTGGGTGAGTCATGTGGTGTCTGTGGTGGCCTTGTCCAGGGCTCTGAGCAAAGCTTAAAAGAGGAAGGGGAGCCTGGAGGGGGTGAGGTCAGTGGTGGTCTCAGAGTCGAGATGATGGAGCTGCTGCTGCTGGTGGTGGTGGGGTGGTGGGGTTATGGCTCCACAGCCACTCTGTCGCATGGCACCATCCCAGGTGCAGGGGGGGGGAGAAGCCCGTTGGCCTCAGACTGGAAAGACAGAGAAAACAATATGAGAATTAAATACTGTAGGTTTTTAATTATCCTGGAACTTCAGTCAATATCATGAGATGCACACGCCAAAGCACAACCAAATGTTTCATCATGACGACCGACCTGAAGACAACGGGGTCACCGACTCCGTCACCAGCAGGAAAATAACCAGGCACGTTGGGAGTGTCCTCGTATGACAATGTTATTTTATAGCTTCCTCTAGTTCATACATTTATGTCAATAAAACCTTAAAGTGAAGACTTGCGGGCGTAAAAACATGCAAACACCGTTAACACACAGCTCCCCGGTCTCCTAACAAATCGTCGTGGTCGTCCTGAGCCTCGTGTTTGGACGAGTCTGAGCTCTTGTCATTATTAGCTGGTTGTAAATGTCTGACTGGATCTGCGTCCCCTCCACGGTTACTGTTTCCATCTGTTCTGCTGACACAGAGCTGACCCCGGTGCAACATGCACATCAGTCACTCCGTCTGGAGAAAGTTGCAGCTGTGCGCTACAGTGCAGTTTTCAATCTGCAGCCAGAGTCACTGCTGCATCATGGCTCCGCATGAAAAAGGGGATAAGTATGTGTGATGGTTTTGAAAAAGTTGGAACCACTTTCCTTGTTCTGTGGGAAACAACTCATCTTGATTTTTGTGAAACACGATCGGTTGACAGTCCAAAACATTTGAATACGGAGCTGCCAGGACATCTTCGTTTGGCTGTTGCCTCTGGTTTTGAAAACATGAAATCAAAAACCTGCAGGTCAAAACCATAAACTATATATACACAATATATAAAGATGGACAACACGTCTCGTTTTCATCCCACTTTCTTGAAGCATGTTTACAAACGCTGAGTGTGCACAGCAAAGGTATCGAGGTCTTCTACCTCTCGGCTGTCAATCATGATCATCAAAATATCGACCAAAATGATATGAACCTGGGTTTATGACCTATCCTGAGTAAACAGGTACAGGTGAAAATGTGTGTTTTCCAATGAGCACCAGCTTTCTATCCGATACACAACACAAACAAAAAGTATTTGACAATTTCCATCCCTGCTTTTGACAAATTTGTCAAAGAAAAATATAAAATCTGACAAAAGGCATCAGGAACAATGGAGCAACAACATTAACTCTCATTCTCATTTCTGTCTTGAATTAAATATAGCAGATGAATCTTTTAAGAAAGTGAGCGCACTGAGATTTCAGGTACCGGTGGTGACATGCAAAGCTGAAGCTTCATCGGCAAGAGTGACAACATCAGCGAGTAAAGATATCAAGCATATTTAATAAAGATCTGGACTCGCTCCAGATGTGCATGCGTGCTCAGGAAAGGCAGTGTCGCCTTTCTTGCAGCAGGATGGTAAAAGGATCCGGCCGACGTATATATTCTAAACATGCATAGAGAAACGAATACCAGCTCGGCCTCATACTCCGGCCCCTCACATCCACAACTCGTGTCGTTAACTGTAGCTGTGCATGTCTGCAATACGACAAAAAGCCTGTATTTCACATTGTCCTTGATTTCACGGAGTTTGAGAGGAAGCTGCACGTGTCTTTCACCAGATTTGGTCCAAACTATAGTCTCAGCTTGGGTGATCCAGCCCCAAACGGACTTGTTTTGGAACGGCCCGACTGTCTTTGTGCCTCTTCTATCAAAAGCCAGCGCAAGGACAAGGTCTACGTGACAAGCGGCGCAGATGTGGACATTATCTGCTGGCTCACACAAGCACATGCTATTGGCAAGAAGGTCAATCAAGGACTCCGAGATCAGACGTCTGCTCTTTTTTTAAATAATCCAATTAGATATGCAGTTAATGAGAGGAAGTGCATCACATGCCGCGCGGCACTCGGAGTACAACACCTTGTTATGTAACACTGAAACACCTCGCTGAAACCCCTGCAGTCAGATGGAATAAATCTTTCCCTCATGACGGTTTGTGCTGCTCAGATTTGACCACATCTGCTGCAGAGAGATTTGCATCCGACTGTTTGGATCACGTCGGAGGATGTGAATTACACAGAGAGGCGATTCTGTTACTCACTCAGCCCTCGTTGAATGGAACTGCATATAAGGCCATACGATTCAACAGCACCACTAACCGCAAGCCTCCTAAAGTGGCATGGACACTATCTGAAGCAATAAAACCTTCATGAAGGTTGGATTTACTGCAGGACGGCTGCACTAGTTTCAGCTATGTGCACCTAATAAAATGCCAGTGTGTGATAAAGAGGGCAGCAGAAGCAGCAGGATTTACCTGTAAACAACTGGAGGGTGGGGGGGGGGGGGGGGGGGGGGGGTGGGGGGGGGGGGGTGGGGTTGTGGTTTAACTTTCTCAAAGAGGAATCTTTAAATCAGAGTCTGAATAATCAAATATGCAGATATTATCACAAGAGTTCCCAACATTTACTCACAATGTTTGCAACACAATTACTATTAATTTAAATAATTCAATTAATTATCCTTTACTTCATCAGATTAGTTCCATTGAGGCGGAAAGTCTCTTTTACAAGGTACTTCCTTAATTTAAGTTTACATATATTCATATTTGATAAGTCAGTGTTTCTATTCCGTCGTGGCTGTTTACTGCTGAAAACAGGAACGAGGAAGTGTGAGATAATTCCCCCCACAATCTGGTGAACTGGTTTTGGCTAACTGGCCAATTACAGCTGATAAGGTCAATAATTACAGCCGCGTGTGTCCCGTAATCACAGCGCTTTCTTTTTCCTCGCCACAATCTGTGGTGAGTTTCCTCGTCTTTTGTGTAAGTGTGGTGCTCGACACTGGATCACAGGAAACATTTAAAAACAAAAAACAAAGTGTGGACACAAGCACAAGCAGAGTGAGGAATGTCCCTCAAAGACCAAAAGAAGGAAATCTGTCCGTGACGGATGCAGTTTATCATCAAATCTACTTTCCTCAACCTTAGCTGATGAAGTTCATGATGATCGGACACATTTTAAAAAGAGTAAAATGTTCCTGCGCAAACTCTTGGTAAGACATTTAGTGTTTGATTTAGACATTTAGCAATCTGAATATGAATATATCGAGCAGCCCTTGAACCTGTATACCATCCCTAATGTATGATAACACAATATAATGACTTACATCAAGCTCAGATTGGTGTAAGACCAAAACGAAGCAGCAGAGAACAACTCACCGTCTGCCTGTGGTTTCACAGTAAACACACCGTCGCCGCACTTAAGTAAACACAGTATCTCTCCTTAACCTGATTTCGCACAGTGAGTTGCTATCTGCTGTGTAGTCAGTGACATGACACCTTTTGTGCAGTCACCGCAGTCATTACTAGCATTGTCACCAAACCTGTTTTTCCTTCACACATACTTATACGTCAAGTGCAGCTGAAAAGACCCGGGATGAAAACCACACAGGGTTAGGATAAGTCAAACCTTAGAAGGAACTACAAGTGAGAAGAATAAACACAGACCTAATAATTAACAGAGACCATAAATACCTTCAGATATGAGCGTGACCATGTGACCATCATACATTTCATAGTAATGGAAGGTTATTATAATTATAATAATTATAAACGCGTGCAATATTCGGTCTTTGCTAACAGAGTAAGATGCTTCATCTGTGATTCAGCGAGATTTCCCTTTTGAAAGCTAATTAATAAATAAGAGGTGAACAAGGTGGAGAAATAACTTCAACTTCTGTTCTAAGCAGAGTTCCAGCTGTGCTTTGAGCTCACGACGACAACGCTAACACACTAATATTCATCAGGTATAAACTTGATCAAGTTCAACAGCTTAGTTTAGAGTGTTAGCGTAACTAGTCCGAAACATTAAGAACTGCTGAGGATGTTCATTACACCCCTTATTAGGTCAGCAAACCATTAATGTCATAAGAGTTGTCCGAGCAATAATTGAGATTTGAAGACCAACGATGCCCTGGAGACACGTCCACCGTCCCTAACCTGACAACGTATCATATGATGTTTTGGATAATCACGTCATATCACGCCATAATCGATAACTGCTGCTGAAGAGCGCTTCACGTAAAGAGGCTGCAGTGTGTCGCGCTCGCAGCATGTGAACAGCATTTAACCATTAAATTCAAAAAGGCCTCACATGCTAGAGTCTGCAGCCACATGACAATGTCAAAAAAACTCCCCTCAAGTTTTCATAAAAGTGAACTCAGTAGTTTTTTTGTTTAGTCCTGTTGACAAACAAACAAACAAACAAACAAACCGACGGGTGAAAACTGAACCTGTTTGGCAGAAGATTCAATTCAAATGTGTTTTTCCTCGATACAGTGAGTGGGTGGAAAGATAACAAACAACCACAATATTATGAAAACCTCAGTTGTAATTTAACTGCCTGCGTTCACCACAAACAAGCCACTTCCTTCCTGTAAATGCTCAGTTTCACTCTGTCGCTGTTGATCACTGGTGCAGCGCGTTGCAACCGTGCTACTGTGCAATAAATCAGTACGTTTATCCTGAGAGTCCCGAAACAGATAAAAACTCCTACACCCACTATTCACCCACAACACTGAAGTTTCTAACGATGTGAATTAGAGGACAGAGTTTCCGTGTCCTCACGACTGCTCTCACTGTTACCTGCACTCACTCGCGTCTCTACAACTTCACCTTGCATCACTTATCCTCGAGCCCTGAGTCAGGAGCGAGTCTGAAGTGGCCAGTGCACGGGAATCGAAAGCAAAATCGTTATTTTCTCAGAGACATTGCACGTTTGCGACTGCACAGATGCCCACGTTGGGCTGGGTCGGCCACAACGTGAGCAGGACTCCAGTCAGACCTTTTCTCCGACAGTCACCTGCCACTGGTTACGGCCATATAATTAGATGAGGCAATACTGTGGTTACATTTCCAGTTTCCCTGCTGTTTGGGTAGATGAAACAATTGCGATGCACTTTGAGAGAGACTCTGTTTGTTTGACAAACTCTTCAGGGAGTAAGAATACAACGTAATCACGTATTAATACATATAACATGGCAGCACCGTACACAGCATCTTTCAGTGGCTTTAAATGAAGACGTTTAACTGTTAAGGGATAACTGAAACGTTTTTGAGACATTATTAAACTGACTTATCATAATTCTACCTGGGGTGAAATCTGTTTGATCCTGTGATACATGATGTGACTTCAGGAGCACTGAGAGCTTGTATTGTGTTTGTTTGAAATGTCATCCATTGCAGATGTATTCCAAGAACAGTCTAAAAGATTGAGCCAGATTCAAATCAGATTTACATGAGACCCAGGTTCATTCATCTGCTTCACTCAACAACAACAATAACAACAAAACAACAACAACAGAGAGGCAGCCCTGTCCTGAGTGGGGACAGCACTCACAACAGAACATATCTGCTGTGAGGCGACCACTGCACCACAGTGCCGTCCGCCCTGACAAATACCAAAGAAAAATGTAGGTTTTGACTGCACCTTGTTCAGCAACATATTGGTGAAACTGGGAGTCTCTATCCGCCCACATATTTCAAACCCAGTTACAAACCACCTTCATGCTCCACTTCACAAAAGATGTGGATAAGAGGATAACTGTTAAACTTCCTCTAAGTCACCTGACAGCGTCCTCAGGCCACACACACACACACACACACACACACACACACATCCACGTCACATCAGCAGAGAATCATACACGTAGGAAAAAAGGTTCTCCACCTCTTATGCCGTCTCTATTCTCTGTATTATCATTCTGACACACACATCATTAGAAAACACCAACTCACATCCACACTGGAAATGAAAAGTATTGTGCAAATCTTCCGATGGAGGCCTGACCTTGTTCAGAGAAGAGAAAACGTGCCATCGGGGCTTGACGGTTAACTCACAACACAACAACTACTCCCCATGCTCTGTTTTCTCGCTTGCCCTTTCAGTTCCTTCCTGTACGCAGTCTCTCTGTTTCTCTCATTCTTCGCCTTTACCTCTCTCCTTCCCTCCATTTCCTTCCAACCCTCACAAATTCACACAGTCTGCTGCACAAGCCTTTTTTTTTTTTCCAGGCGAGAATGTAGGCCATCGCTCTGACAGCAGGGAAGGCAGCGCGGAGTTGAAGCAGCGCCGCTCTTCTCCTCTTCCCAGCATTCTGCTCGTGCACAGCAGCTGAAGACAGTACGCATGTGTGTGTGTGTGTGTGTGTGTGTGTGTGTGTGTGTGTGTGTGTGTGTGTTTTGCTGTCTTAGACTGAGTCAGAGCACCGAGTTGAGGGACAAACCACAGCACACAGCAGCCTGTGCTACGCAGGCTACAGCAACAGCCAAATCTGTTTCAACTTAGCAGAAACAAGAGCTCCTGCATGTCCCACTGCATAGTATCAAAGATGATCTGAACCAGTGTTCGAACTGCACGCTCGGATTTGTGATAACACTGATCTGTCTGGACTGTGTAAACCAGGAACCCCCCCCCCACGCTGGTCGCATGCTGACACTGGACCAGAAATGTAGACGTCGCTGGTTCATTACAAAAACATCTACAAAGATCATTTTCCCTCATATCCCTTAAGTAAACAAACACAAAACCACAAGATGTGGGTCGATGACACTCAAGTCCAGATGACTTTATGCTTCACCTCCAAAACGGTTAATCCACCGCTACTATCCAGCATAGAGATTTATGTACATTACTAAAAAGATAATTATAAAAACAAGCAAAGCAGCTCGTCAGGTCAGAAGGACAAACGTTCTTGAAGGTCAAGCCAAAATAATAAGAGGGACTATTTTGCAGAGCTTGATCAAAAACATTTGAATGGACATAGTTGATACATATATATATAAAATACTGTGTGTGCGTTGGCTGATGAAGGAACCATGAATTGTCAGGATAGAAATGCATGTTCACATTCAAAAGAATCCTCATCAAATATCAGTATCAGCCGATATTTAGATTTTTTTTTTTTAAACTCAAATAGCAATATGTGCGTTGGCCTCAAAATCCAGGGTCATTTAGGTTCAGCTAAATATTGAATTTCATATTTAAAGCCACTATGTGTGGAATTTGTGAAATTTCCAACTTTGGCAGCCGGTGATGGCAGAAGCAGAAAATACAAGATATCAGACATGAGTGAAAGATCAAGATTTAGGGAACATAAAGCGTGAGCGTCTACCTGCAAAGGCACATCGCGTTACCATTCACGTACAATGAGCAGTGAGCTGATGTAAACAGGAGACTGTCTACTCTGCAGCTGGTTGCTTAGTAACAGAAAATACTACCAACGAGAAGCAGCAATAGCGAAAAAGTACGAGCAGGGATTTGTTTTCTTGGACCAACGACGAGGTGGAACTGCAAGTGTTTACAATAAAAAACGACCGCGTGATCGAATCCAAATGTCTGTCTTTGCTCATCCAGACGAATAACGCAGCCCCGGGGTTTTTTGGAACTAAATGGGATCAGCAGCGTTTCCAAACATCTGCAGATGGCAGACATTACCATAGCAACGGTGACTCGTGATAGCAATCTAAGGGTTAAATATTTATCGATATATTGCTTATGTGTAGTGCAAACACAGTGAGGAGCGAAGAAGACAGTGGATCTACCTCAGGTTTGTAAAATGTCGTTTATGAAGTGTTGTCATTGTCTGCTCATAAAGAAGAGTTTAGAAAAACACGTAAACAGTCTTTAATCTTAAAAGAAATAACAATGTGACATTTATCGTGATAATTACCGCTAGCAACTGATATGGCATTTTTTACTCTTGACAACAATTTTAGCCGTCTCGCCTTGGCCTAGTTAAAAGTGAGTTCGACATAAATATGAAACTTTTTATTCCACAATCAAAAACAGATTTACAAAACCAGGAAAACACAGACAACTGAGACATTCAAGTGCAATTGTCTCAAAAACAAAGTTGTGGTGGGTTGACCCTCACTGATCCGACGCTAACCAGTGCTCGGCTTTGTGCTGGATGTTCATTTCATTTTCTATAAAAGCATCAGAGGGACGTTTCCACAGGTTGGCTGCAGGTGTCCTGAAGGGGGTGGGGGGGTGGGGGGGGTCAAAACAAACAGCTCAAACACCTCCTACAGCTCCGGTGGAAGAATGCTGTGACAGTGGCAGGCAGGCTGCAGCGGTGCTGAGTGCTAAAATGGCTGCTCATTCTCCATACAGACACAGAGCTTAGCTGGGAGGAGGAGGAGGAGGAGAAGGAGGAAGAGGAGAAGGAGGAAGAGGGAGACTCCCACTCCCAACAATATGCCTAAAAACATGTCTCATCCTTAGGTGGGCTCTGCAGCATGTGGGTAATAACACGGGAATCACACTCTTACCATTGTACTCTGATGACAGACGTACAACGTGCGTCTAGGATCCTGAAGCAGCAACACTTTCCTTCCCCGTGCGACTCCACCAATTATTATGCACATGCTTCGTCTTTTACCCGAAGGTAACTATAGCCCTTTAGCACGTCACCGTGTAGTGACAAGATCTAGTTCATGGTCTTCATCTCTTCTCCAGAGTCAGAGAGATCTGCATCTTGTATAAATGATATCATGTACTGTATGTGTTTGCATGTATCGCTTGACCTGGTTTATTGCTACAAGGTAAAACTAGTGAGTCATTGTTTTTATGTTTTGAAGAAGCAATAAATAAAAAAAAACCCAGCTCTTAACGACCACTTCCCGTTTCTTACTACGATGTGTTTTTGTTTTGTTGTTGACAGGCAGGTTGTACTTCGCTCTCTGCAGCAGGGGCACATACCTGAGCTTCAGCTGAACCCCTGAGGCCCGGTCTGTGGCCTGAGGTAGAGGAGGGATTCTAAAGACAGACTCACCAGTTACAACATCTTTTTCTGATAACAGACCATGTTTGTGTAGAGTTTTTATTGCCTTAATGACCACTTAAAGCCAAGCTGTAGGTAGAAGTTCATAGCTGTGCATAGGTGAATGTGAAGGTCGAGTTTCTATGCTGGAGTCTTCTTCTGGTTTCTGGTCCACATGTTTACAACTTCTCTGGCGTCCATGTTTTACTTCAGAACAATAGCGAGTGTTACTAACTGGATCGAGTTGGAGTCGGAGCTGTTTGACGTTGAGGAGCAATTACCTTTTCTTATAGAAATGCAACGAAGACAAGAAAGACGTCGTCCGTGTTCGTTACTTCGACTCAATTAACAAATGGCGCAGAGTCTGCCGGAAAAAAGGGATGCGACCAATCACAGATCATTTTTAGAGGGGGGGGGGGTGCATGTCAGGGTACGGTCTAGACAGTCTTTAGGAACATGTGTTTAAGTTGCAGTTAACTGGATCATTCAAGGAGTCATAAGATGTGCAGGGGTCTGTTCAGATATTAAGAGTTGCATAGAAGAACAGTTGATTATTTTCAAGCCGAACAATGGGGACAATATGCAAAGTATTCAGATCCATGCTGATTATCTGTCATATATCATCATAAACTAGATATTTTAGGAAGATTTGGACTCAAACATAATGAATCTTAGAATTCTGATTAAAACATAACCTGCCAATGAAATGATACCAATCATTAGCTGCAACGCTCATTCATTCATTCACTGGTTTAGGCTGCTGATCATCAATATCTGATGCCAGATCTGTTATACTGACATTAAAAAGTATTTAAATGTCTCCAGAACCAGTAGTACGTGCTAATGGAGACATTGACAGTACAGATATTTGAGGTATGAGGTTATTGAAGTGCTGAGGATCTGATTATTGACAGATTCTCTCATCTCTCTCGTGCATGTGGAAGTTAAACCGGGACCAGGACCAGGAGCCATGAGGTCAACGCGTCCTCTCGGGCTCCTCGCGTCCAGGAGCCCGAGAGAGGCGCAGGTGAACCGAGACGCGGCGCAGCGACCCCTGGAGGCGGACCGCGCTGTTGACATCTTTACATAAGAGCAGCCCCGATGTGCTTCTTTGCAGGTGGCGAGGGAAGCAAAATGTCCCACCGAGCACCGCGCGCTGCAGAAGATGGTGTCGGCGCCGCTGCAGCTTCGTTACGTGTGGGGGTGTGTGTGTGTGGGGGGGGTGAACAGCCCCGGGTCCGGCGCGTGGAGGCCCCGCAGCGCGTCCTCCGCGCGCCGCAGCGGCCGCTCCGGTCCCGGGCTTTGGGGGCGTGGGGGGGGGGCTGACATGCTGTCATGTGTTCACCGGGGGGTGTGGGGGTGTCTCTCGGGTCTCTTACCTGGTTTTGCTCGTCCGTCCCAGCTGCTGATGCGGGATCCTGCCGGCGGAGCTGTGCCCGCAGCCCGTCACCCCGGGCGGGTTATTCCCATGTGAACGGCGGCTCGGAACCAGACAGCAGCGGTTAGCTCGCCCCTGCTAACCAGCTAACCCGCTAACCTGCTAACCAGCTAAACTTGCAGGACTGTCCGATGTCTGGACTTTTTCTCTTTTTTTAAATTTTTTTTTTTTAATATCCACTCGCACTTCGCCGTGAGATCTCCGCGCTCGACCCCGGGCCGAGCTCGACGGGGTCGCGGGGGGAGCTGGTTCGCCAGCGGGCTCGCTGCTGGTCGAACGTCCGGCTTCTGTTGACAAACAAGCGGCTGCGTGGAAAGAACCAGCGCGACTCGGCGGAGCTAACGACGAGCTGCTAGCGCGGTTAGCTTAGCTGGCTAACCACCTCGCTAAACCCAGACCCCGCTCCACAGATCCTCCTCTGGCCGAGTGCGACTCGAGTCCCATCGGCTGAGGGGGATCCTCGTCGGCTCCGTGGATCGCTCGCGGTCGGTTTCCGTGTCTCAATGTCGGCGCACTCGCGTCTGCAAACCCAAGTTATCGCTTCGTTCTCCGCTCTCCGCCATTTCCAAGCTCTCAACACAAACAAACAGGGCTGCTCGTGCACGAGGAGCGTCCATGCGCGCCCCCGGGGAGGGCAGCGGGCAGAAGACTCCGTGTGATGAAGAAGAAGAAGAACATGTGTGATGAAGATCATGTGTGATGAAGAAGAACATGTGTGATGAAGATCATGTATGAAGAAGAAGAACATGTGTGATGAAGAACAAAAAGAACATGTGTGATGAAGATCATGTGTGATGAAGAACATGTATGAAGAAGAAGAACATGTGTGATGAAGAACAAAAAGATCATGTGTGATGAAGATCATGTATGAAGAAGAACATGTGTGATGAAGATCATGTGTGATGAAGAAGAACATGTGTGATGAAGAAGAAGAACATGTGTGATGAAGAAGAAGATCATGTGTGATGAAGAAGAACAACATGTGTGATGAAGAACATGTGTGATGAAGAAGAAGATCATGTGTGATGAAGAAGAAGAACATATATGTGATGCAGAAGAACATGTGTAATGATAAAGAATATATATGATGATAAAGAAGAAGGACATGTGTGATGACGATGATAAAACAGTATAAAACAAAGACACACAACGAACAGAGCAAGTGTGCAGTTGTCATATGCTTTGTGTGTCTGTGTTGTCGCCACGTGACCATGGAGCAAGAGAACCCTAAGGACAACAGAGAGACACAAAAAGAGCGCAAACAAAACAATTACCCAGCAAATGACAAATGATGCAGTCCCATGGTCCCTCATGACAAGACACACAACACAACAACAACGTGTGGACCTGTGAAGATGTGTGTCCGTGTAGATGTGTGCGTGTGTGTGTGTGTGCTGAATCCATAGTGTCTGGTGTTGCTTCCTGTCTGATGCGCTGCAGCTCCATTATTCATGAGGCTCTGGTACATTCAGGACAACGTGAGGAAACGTCTTTGTCTTCACCGAACAACACAAGACAATTAATGAAGAACATTATTTAAAGCTGGGAGAGTGCGATTCCCCAGCAGACACATTATAAAACCACGTTTAACACACAACCGCACAACACAGTCCTCCAAACGTGTTCTGTTATCAAGAGTCATGAATTATTCTGTGAGAAATCCATGAAAATCAAGAAAAAAATGTTCCATCTCACAATTAGTTTTTGTTGAATTGTGTTATTTTTGTGTAATCTTGCTACAAACAAACACACAAACTGACGGGGGGGGGGGTGAAGAAGACAAATGAAGACCATGAAAACCAATTTAACGTAGATTTTACTCTAAACTTCTTTTGTTTCTATTCATTGTGGATGACACTTTTCCTTTGAGGGTCACCAGGGGGCGCTGGAGTCAATGAACTCGACCCAGAATATGAAATTATCAGGGCCACAGTTTATCTGCAGACAACCTGAATGATTTATTAATCTTAAAACATCGTTAAACAAAGTTTCTGGATCCACATGTCAATCAGCCTCTGCACCAAATCATACTGGTTTCCTCTCAGGCCCGAGTTCCTTTCCTCCACCACGTCTGGTGGAAATCAGTTTAGTAGTTTTTGTGTTATCCTGCAAACAAACAAACAAACAAACACAAAAACAAACAAACACACAAACTGACACGGCTGAGAACGTAACCTTTGACCTCATTAACTCATCAAACTAAATGATTTCTGATTCATTTCCAGTCAATTAACAGTTGAAGTAAGATGATGCACAACCACATCTACACACACACACACACACACACACACACACACAGAGTCAAACAGATGTATTTCATATAAATAACTAAATAAGTAACAGATGTATTTTCTAGCCTGATGCATTTTATT
Source organism: Hippoglossus hippoglossus (assembly GCF_009819705.1). Lineage (NCBI taxonomy): Eukaryota > Metazoa > Chordata > Actinopteri > Pleuronectiformes > Pleuronectidae > Hippoglossus > Hippoglossus hippoglossus. The sequence goes on from NC_047174.1 coordinate 2,514,319, forward strand.
TAAATTAGTGTTTTGTCTTAAATTTCACTCTTTCTGTTGCATTTATCTTTAAATGATTGTTTCACAGAGAAGATTTTAAAACTCAGTGACATTGATTTTCAGTCCCTTTCTTTGATTCACACCCTTCATTCATGAAATCATCTGGGAATCGAGTCAGCGACGGCCCAGAGGCTCAAATGATACTTGATTTGCATGGAGTGGACACGTGCTCGCTGTCGTGCACGTACAGTAAACATGGCCACGTTTACGGATGTTTTTAGAGTGAGACACAGTGAGTGACTCAGACTCCACCGCCCTCCTCAGGCTCGCTCACCAACAATCATCACAACAAACCAAACAATGAGGAATCTGCTCAAACTCCCACGAGTTCATGAGTCACATGAGGAGTCCAGTCAAACTACAGGCGGCGAAGAAACAAACGACCAATCGGCAATTACTCCTCTGAGTCCCTCCCTGGTTATCTGCTGACTACACACCCACACACACGCTGCCATTGTTCATACATGACGTTTGACACCCAGAGCTCAACATTAAAACTTAATTAAAAGTTAAATTCACTGTGGAAGTTCTTCAGTTGAGCACTTATCTCCTCCAAGGCCAATCACAGCCTTTAAATTCAATCAGGCTGCATCACATTTCACACTCTAAGAAATCAGTCCTCTAAATAAACCTGACGTCTGTTTACCGGCTTATTTTCAGCAGAATTACACAAAAATTGATTTGCACCAAACGAGGAGGAGCTGAGAGGAACGCGTTCAATTTCACTGCAGGTTGAAAATCAAGGGTTGGATCCAGAAATGTTTCACTACATCTATAGTTTGACAAATTTATCCCACGTTTTGTATTATTTTATATTATCTACTATAAGAATGTGTTGGAAACAGATGCAAAATGAATAAAGTTTGTTGTTATAGTTGTGTTTTTTGTCGTACAGATATAAAGAAACTCACTTTCACGACGTACAGACACTTATGAAAGTCTTTGTGTTTTTGTCACTGAGCGTTGGTCTGAATCCGATCTGACCAACAGGGGGCGTCACGGGGCCCCTCAGAGAATCAGGTGAAATGTGAAGGTTCAGCAGGTGAAGCCCGTCACTGTGGGAAAGGTTAAACGTCTCCAGTTGAACAGTAGAGACGTAACAACCAGTCAGCTCAAAGATCCAGGTACAATAAATACATCATTATTATATCGTAGAGTTTTAACAAAGATACTTTACTCTAAGACGCACTTTGTATTTCTATATGAAGCGTAAATAACAAGATCGTAACTTTGTTTGCTTTCATACCACAGCACAAAAAACTAAGGCAGAAATGTTCCATGTTCAAATTAAAGAATTAAAATTGCGATAACAAATTTGAATTCAAAATATTGACATTGATTTAAGACTTTATTAGATGGTAGTTTTGTGTGTGTGACGTACGTGTCAACACAATTTATTAAAGCGCTGTGACACATTAATAATAAATCATGATCACAATAAGCTACAACAGACACAAGGTATATTTTGTGTTTGTAAAATCTGAACAAATTGATGCAGTTTCACACATTTAGCATTTTCCCTTATTTTAATCCTGTGGATTACAGCTGTTCTCATGCAGAGGAACCATGTGACGCTCTCAGGTCACGTTGTAAACAGGTTTGATGAAGAGGAGCCTCTGAGGCCTGCAGTGAGAGGAAGAGTCTTTTAACGGACATCACTTGAAGAGCTTGAACTTGCGCAGCAGCGGCTGCACCGTCTCTTTGGGATACGGCTTCAGAGCCAGACACGTGGGGAAGTTCTCCGGCTGCTCCAGCCAGAGCTTGTGGGAAACACCGGCCTGAGTCAGGGTCTCTGACAGAGCTGTGAGGGCGGCCTCGTCTGGAACCTACACACAAACACACACAGACACACACACTCTTAGATCCGAGATATGTGATGTTACTGGATGTGTGGATCTATGATGAATACAAGCAGATCTCTTAGAGGTTCAGTGTGTGAGATTCAGGTGAAAAGATCTATTGGCAGAAACTGAATATAAAATAATCCCAGTGAGGTTTTCACTGGTGTGTTTCATCTAAATTGTACTAATTGTGGTTTTTCTTTAGCGTAGAATCACTTCGTCCACATTGAGTCTGGTTCTAAAGTCTGGTTCTAGAGGTTCTGGAATCTGGTTCTAGAGGTTCTAAAGTCTGGTTCTAGAGGTTTCTTCCAGTGAATCAGGGAGTTTTTCTCCCCAGTTACCAAAGTGCTGCTCATTGTGGGAACAGTTGGTTTCTCTATAACGTAAAGAGCCTTGAGACGATGTATGTTATGATTTGAGAGGAAACCTCAGGCAGAGCCTCTCATTTCAGAGACTTCTACCAGAGTCCGGCTTTCCACTGCTCTGAAACTCTCCTGTATCCTACTGGTGGAGCTGTGGTCCTCAGGGAGTGAGAAGAAATATCTGAGGCCCTCTTCACCAGTAAGGTGGATTTAGATGAAACAAGTGAAAACATCACCGGGATTATTTTATATTCAGTTTATAACAATAAACACTGAACCTCTAAGTGACATCAAGTTTAAAAACTAACCCACTAGTGATTCAGTTAATAAGAGTTAGCTCATTAGCTAAGAGTTAGCTCATTGGCTAGGAGTTAGCTAATTAGCTGAGAGTTAGCTCCTTGGCTAAAAACAAAGGTGTCAAGCTGCTGTCACGAACTGTCTCTGACAGATAATGAAGCCGGACATTAGCAGTGAGCCGCGGACACGAGGACCTGTCCTCCGGACTCAGACACATCGCGTGCAGCTGCGGGGACAGAGTCTCCTGCAGGGAACCATCAGCCGAGTGGAGCAGCGCGGGTCTCACCCCCAGCACCACCTTGTGCATGGAGTCCAGCTCCTCCAGGTACCGGGCCGTGTCCGGGTCCGAGCGGAACACGTGCAGCGCGGCGGTGGCGGCGTGACACGCCTGAGTGATCACGGCCCCCAGGGGCCACGACAGCGCGTGGACCAGGTCCGACCGCACCACGACGTACTGGACCAGCCGAGCCGGAGAGCCGGCTCCTGAGGCCGCCATGATCCCGACAGGAAGAGACTTTGTTTCTCTTCCGGTTCAGCCTCACGGAGAAGTCACACCGCCCTCTATCGGTCACTTTTAGAACTGCAGGTTAAACTCAGGCAAAGGAACAATCTGTACTTTTGAATTATCAACAGAATAAAAAGTGAAGCTGCAGAAAACTCACAGATATAAACATGTCATAACCCTCCTTTCAGATTCCAGATTTCACAGATGTGGGACAATGAGTAGTTTCTGCTATAACTTCCCCAAAGTTGGAGAGATTAAAATTGCTTCATTTATTTGACCAACAGTTAAAAAACATTAATTTACAATCAGATACGACAAATTAAATCACATGATATCATCATATTTCCCCTGACACAAACAAATGTTACTGTTTCTTATAAATGACTAAATTACATTCATTGAATAATCATTGTAGCTGGAGATAAACTCAAATATTTGTCACTTTCATCCCAATAAATGACGAGCAAACACGGGAAAATGTCACAATAATTATTTATTAAGCATACACATTATAATATAAATATAAAATATGCTATTTTTGTTTTTAAAATTGGTGAGACATCATTATATCTGTGTTGAGACAGACAACCATACAAACAGGTTTTAATATTCTACCAAAATCTGCTGAAACTTCTATGCAGCTGTAACAAACTGGCCATGATGGTTTCGTCCTAACTCATGGAGCAGGTCAGAGCTCCGCAGCTGATCCAGGGTCAGGCCCGTGTGAAATGTCGCCGTGAATGAGGAGGCGAGCTGGTCCTGGATCAGCCGTCCAGCTCTGACAGGCTGTATGCAGTTGGCCCACGTACGAAGAGAGCACAATAACCTACCATAGATTTCTTTTTATATATATATATCTATATATATATATATATACTTCTTACTGTAGTCCAACAATGGCAATTAGCAGCATGATGATGCACCACTCGTTTTATTCTCTAGTCCAAAAGAAACTGCAAAATAAGTTGAGAAGTAAAGAAATGAAATAAACATCGAACGTACTGATGTCACTGTAACTAAGAGAGAAACTCGTCCACAGTGAAACAATCAGATAGAATCAAGCAGTTGAATCAGATCAGTGATGACGTCAGGTTCAATTCACCTTCACCTCAGCCAACCACAGGAAGTGGAATCCTCACTTCTACCAGCGTGAAAACGAATGACATCAGGTTCTGAGCGTGTCATTGGCAGATCGATGATCAATCATCACTCCTCCTCTCACAGCTTCCGTTGACTGAATCCAAAGTGAATTGATCCCAAACCAATGACAATAAAGAACAAATAGTTTTAACAGTTTTTCTCTTTTTTTTTCTGTTTTTTATTCTCTTTTTTTCTTAAGTTGGGTCGACATGCTGAATCCTCGTGTTTGCAGGTTCGTGGTCAATCAAAAGGAAAAGTATTGAGCGAACCACTCCTGGCGCTGAGCGTCCGGGGAGTCGATGGTGGCGTCCTTAGTTTCAGGAGGGCTTCGCGACGGGAGCGCAGCAGGAAGGAAAACAATTCAAGAAATAAAGGAAGGGAAAGAAAAGTCAGGGAATAATCCACAGCTTCATTTCACATATAACTGAAAGATAAGATGAATATTATGCAGCAGTAAAAAGAAACTTGGTAATCAAGTAATGTACTCAAATATAATATTGAAGCTCTTGTATTTATTTATATATTGTTTATTTTAAATTAAAGGCGATATTCCTACACAAGAAGTATTTTTACTTTTGATACTTAAACAGCACTGTGTTTATTTAAGTAATATTTTGAATGACTAGTATCAGAGGATCTTTACACTGTGTATTTCGAGTTTTATCTCATCTGTGTGTTTTTATGCTTCTGTCACAAAGATCAGGTTCCAGTGCTTCTTGGCAATTAAATGTTTTATTCATGTTAAGATCCTTTGTTTCCTCGATCACCTGTAAAGCTCTGTGAGTTGCTTTTGATTTGTCGTAAAGTTCTGTATAAGTAAAGTTTGGTTTGATTTTCCGTATAAAAAACACAGTCCACTTTTATATTTGGATTTAGTTAAAGTTCAGTCTTTAACAGATACCTGAAGATGAACAGGATCTCAATATATGAAGGAGCTGTCTGTCCACTAGGAGGCAGCATATTCACACGGCAGATTAGAGTACAAACACTGAGTCACGTTTACACTCATGTTCGGATTCAAACGTTTTCTAACAATAAAAAAAAGTTATTGTTTGTTTCCAAACCTGCGACATCATCATTTACTTCTTTAAACCCGTGGCTCATGGTTTTATATTTGATCGTCAGCAGGAGTCGACTCTTTCATTTAGTTTTCTCCTGTTTGGTCATTTTGTTTATTAGAGAGGTGACGTAAAGTGATGTTTGATTTCTACATCGATTTCCATCACTTTTCATGATCTGATCAAACTTCATCTGCAGAGTTAAAACCATGTGATGTGATTAAATGAAAGAAAAGAACCTGAGCTTTTCCCAAAGTTTGTTTCTAAGGAGAAGATTTGATGTGACGTGAATATAAAAACTGTTGTTTACTCAAGAAAGTTTGTACTTGTTCATTTTGTATTTTACAAATATGCTTTAACTCACATTACAACCTGACATGTTGTATTTTCCATATTAGCGTGTGATGAGTCTTATTCAGTGTTTTAAGGATCCTCTCTTCTGTGTGTTTCTGGATCTAAACTCACAACAACAGCATCATCAGTAAACAAAATGTTTTCTCTCATAACCAGAGGAACCTGACATGAAGCTGCAGCTTTAACCGACTCTAATCCTCAGTGGGAGGAAAGAAGAAGCTTCCCAAACTTTCTAAACTAATTAGTTTGAGCGTGAGCATCCATCACAACAAACAACCACTGGAACCACTTCCCTAATTGGCCCCTTCCCATACAAACAGTCCCTTAACCTCAGGGTAATATTCACAGTCTTTAGTGTTATGTCTCTTTATCTTATCTCTTTATTTCCCAGAATGCTTCTCTTCTATATGTTCCGTCTGATAAACGATGTTTACGCTGAACACGGCCACTGTTTTTAGTCTATAAGACATTAACTGTAATATATTCACTACTTTAATACAACATTTCTACACCACAGCACATCTGCTGATTTTGTTTGCTATTAAATAACAATACTGCATTTTATAAAGTCCTGATATTCACTGAAAAACTAGTAAAATTTGATTTGGGTGATAATCTCAGACAAGTAGGTGTTTTTATAACCTTAATATAAACCAGTTTACTGTGTATTAGTAAATCAAATTAGTCTCTAATATGCTGCGTTTGTATTCTGGATATTTTGGATTCATTCCTGGACAGTGGACGGTTTATTTACAGTTTCACACAATCTGGGCCTTAAATATAATATTTATCTATGAACCGCCATCAAATTAAAGCTTTTTCCAGTTTAAACGTTTTGAAAGGATCAGATTTACTGACTGGAAATGTTGGTCGGAGCAGAACTGGGACATCCTCATCCCGTCACTGGTGTGTATTAACGTGTGTTCTTCAGAAAACCAGGATCTTTATGAACGTGTGTGTGTGTGTCGTGGTGTAAGAAGCAGGTCCCACCACAACAGAGCAGCCGTCCCGTCTCACATGCAGCACAATGGATTAAAAAATATCCAGAACATGCTCTCACACACACACTCACACACACACACACACACACACACACACTCAGACATGCTGTAAAGAACAGTGCTTTTAAAAAACACACTTCCCTGCATGCAAATACACACACACTGCATGTATTCATGTGAGAAGCATGTTAGATAATTCCTCATCCCGTCACTTCAGACCACGGGGACCAATCAGAGAAGCAGCTGTTGAGGTTTCAAAATAAAACACCACCACACAAAGAGAGGACTGTCCACGATAGCAAGAGACGATATCTACGTCACTGGAAGTTCTCACGACAAAAAACCCTTTATTTACTTTGATAAATGATAAATCCCATTCGGCCTCGAGGAGGAAGAGTGCAGCGTGTGCAACATGCTGAAATTCAGATGAAGATGAGGATGACAACAAAAAACAACAACAACAAAGTTACGACAAATACAAACAACAACGTCCTGAACAGAAAAAGGGGAAACAAGCATGCGCACGGAACACGGTCAGACCGACAGAGGAAGAACAGAAAGTAAAATCATGCCCCTTTTGTATTCCAAGGCCATTGTTTGGAGCTTCAGTCGCACATGAAACTCTCGTGTTAATGTTCAGGTTCTACATATTTATCATGACAGAGCTGCGATGACTCAGCAGGAAGATGTGCTTTCAAACAGCTTTGCAACTGTGACATGTGGAAGTCAAAGCTCATAAAAGTATGTTTGGATGCTGGACATTTTTTAAAATGCAAAATAAATATAAGTGCAAAAGATATAAACTGATTAAATTAAATAGTTTGTTTTTCCTGTTCTCCCGTTTGAAATTTCAGATAGCGTTATATTTGTACATCATTAGCATTTGTTTCTCTATAGTTTTAGAATATGAGCAATAAATCTTACTTCTAACTCTACAGTGAAATCATGAGCTTTACCCTGAATCTTATTATACATGTTGCCATCATGTGTATTTTACCCTTTTACAAGATTCTTATGTTAAACATAAAACAGCCAGTCAGAGACAATATGTTTGACCAACCCAGGAAGAAAACATTTTACTTAATTAGTTACTAATTAAGTAACTGTTAAATCTGACTTTTGATAATTGTGATTTCAGCTGCGTAAACAGACGTTTGTCTTCCTATAGAAGAGAAACTGCTCTCGTGTGTGAGACGCAGAGTTTGAGGTGAAACCCCAGAGTGTGTTTGTTCATGTTCATTTACAACATGTGAGAGCGTTTGAAGACTCGTCGGCTCCTGATGATCGTGAACTCAAGCTCCTTATGGTTTCTGACGGCGCCCGACTAGGCAGGAAGATAAAAAAGTTAAACATCAGATGTTATTTCTTTCAGTCAGAAGTTTTTGTTACTTTGAGGCCCCGAGTATAAAACTTCTACGATCAAGGTTTGACTCCGATGATAAAAGCGAATTCATAAAAGTGCTTTCAGCGCTCGAACCCGCAGGATTCTCTAATTAACTGGATGATTGATGCATGGATCGACCCGCTCGCTGCCCGTCGGGGCTGAAAAGGTCTCACCTCATGAACTTCTTGGGTTCGGTGGGAGGGGTCGGCGGGGGAAGAGGTTTGTTGGAGTTGAACTCAAGGTGGTGGAGGGGGGAGTTGGGGATGGGCTCTAGACGGCCGGGCTGGGCCGGGGGCGGGGGCGGGGGATGTGGGGGCTGGGGGGGCAGCCCGCTCCCGGTACCCACCACGCCCACGCCCATGCCCGCCGCCTCCAGAGCCCTGAGATTAGGAGAGCTGCTCAATCTGCTGGCTGCGGTTTTCTCATTCTTTTTCTTTTGCTACACAGGAACAAAAAAGAAAAGGAGGGAGGGGCACGAGGGTCAAAAAAAGGAGAAAAAGGGAAGTTTAAAATAAAAATAATAACAAAGGATAAGAAGAAATGGAGGAAGTAAAGGGCGAATGGAGAAGAGGGAGAGCTCGAGAGGTCGGAACAGTCCAGACGGCGTGAGACAGGAAACGAGCGGCGAGCTAACTTGGTTTATACGTGGATCAGAGCAGAGTGAGCGGCTGAACGCTGGCGTCGCTCAGTCTTTAAGCACCTGAGCAGAATGGAAACTCAGATGAGAAGAGATGTGTCAGAGCAGGAAACATCTCACACCAACAAATGGCTTGGAAAGCAAAGGAAAGCAGGAGGGAAAAACGTCAGAGGAAGAATCACGCGCACATTAACGCACACAAATAAAATGCGGTGAACACACATATACACATATGTGGAAAGAATACATGTGACGGCAAGAACCAAAATACAGGAAGTTATAGAACAGGAGAGGTGGCGTCAACAGTTAGATACTGACCATGCACCATTCGACTCAGACATACGGTGGAGACTGAAACATCATGTTACCCATAATGCACTGGGAGCTTTAAAGACCCTGAACGTTTTTCTTATCAATCAGCTTCTTGACCAAGTGATGAGATCCGACACGAACAGTTTGGGTTATTTCGAGAGATTTCTGTATTTTGTGGGACATTTGTTGGAAGATTTGGCCGCTGTCGATAAAATCACATTCACAGTTCAAATTACCCCAAAAATGTACGACGTTATATTAAATGATATACGCATACAAATTTAATTTATTTGTGTAATAAATTCTAAATATTTAAAGTTTTACAGATATACTGAAGTCCTCAGGGGCTTTAAAGCTCGTGAAACTACAAAATTCTACAAATTTTAAAATTCAACTGACTTACAAGAAAGCAGCAGTGCCCCTTTAGTTTTTTAGATTAAACTCATTGAGCTACGTTTGTACTTGGGACACAGACATTTGCTGGTTTTATATAATCAGTGAATTTAAAATCTGTCCCATGTTTGTATTTAATCAAAGACCGTTTCACTTCAACCAACAGGATCAGGTAAAAGAGGATTCATGGCTCAGATGGATATGAGATGAGATGGAGTGGACATCATCTTTCCTGTGTAGTAGAGTCATCAGTGTGTGTGTGTGTGTGTGTGTGGCGTGTCGCAGGACGTCCCGGCCTACCTTGATGAGCGGGTTGATGACTCCTACGTTGGGGCTGGCGTTGAACACTTTGTTGAAGTTGGTCTCCCTGTTGACGAGCTCCAGTTGGTAGAACTTCTTATCATCCTGGAGGAGGAGAGTCACGATAAAATTAGAGAATCTGTCTGAAAATCATCTGCGGTTTAAACGAAGATGCTTCAAAACATTCATCTTATTCATTATAACTGTCGCCGTGGTCCAAATTATTCTTCTTATAACTTAAAGTTACTTTCAAACGCTGTAGTTTCAACTTTTTACCTCAAGCAACGACGCGCTCAGGAGTCAGAAACCTTGATGGCCGCTCCACTCCACCGCGACAAATGTACGCTGATTTATGAAGTCACCTTTAAAACACGATTAGATCAGCGTAGCCTTGTGCTTCTGTCGGCTGTGTCCCTGACAAACCTTGAGTGTTTCCTCATCCTGTCTTTCAGGTGGAGTAATGATTAAACACCTTCCTCATAAGGGGTGTTCCTCAGGGCTGTATCCTGGGTCCCGTCTTGTTTCACTAGCATCTTTTCTTCCGGATTATCATTTATGTCAAGATGTCAAAATACATCACACGTTCCAAACATATTGCCAGGAAAATGATTTCAGTTCTTTTGGTCGACAATTTCAACAAGCTGCTCCAGTAAAAACAGATTTTTCAATAAACAATTAACCTTCTGCAACCAACCCAGAGGTGAAGTTTGATTAACTTGAAGAAAAACAACATCATCTTGTGCTACGACATCTGAGATCTGAAAATAAACAGCAGAATGAGCATTTCTCTTTAACACTTGTAACCTGTATGAAGTTTATCTTAGCTTGGCTACACACCACCAGCTTCTTCACCAGGGACTCCCTCTCTGAGACCATGTCTCTCAGCTCAGCGATGATCTGCAGGTCTTCAGGACGACTCTCTCTGTTCCTGAACTTATCCTCTGATCCCTCCAGCCTGTGTGAGGAGACACAGAAAATACAAACACATGAATACTCTGCACTTAAGATCCATCATGTGGGATTTGTCTGTCAAGAAAAGCAAAGTTAAGAAAACACTGACAAACTCTTAACGAGGAGACAGATCTTATCGTGTTGTGTGTGCAGCCTTATCAGTGTTTGTGTGTATAAATACAAGTAAAGGGAGCAAACTCATTAAATGTGAACCAGATGGAAGAAGAGTTGTGAAAATTAAACGTCTGCACCGCAAGGAGAAAAACATTGAGTGATTTAGTGGCTTTTCCGGTTTCATTATTGTGATCAATAAAATCAGTGATCGTCCCCGGCCTTCTCCTCCTTCCCCTCCTCCTCCTCCTCTCATCGCCAGAACTACTAAAAGGCTGTAATTTAAAATCTCGAGCTGCACCGGAGATCCGGAGGTTGTTGTTGTTTTTTTTTTTGGGGGGGGGTTCTGTGAGTTATGAGAACTTTCAAAAACGTTATAATGGATTTTTGTTATTTTCCGACTGGCCTCGAAGATATCGCCGCATTTCTGAGTCATTTCGCATCCGGTGACATTTTCTCTCATGCAACACTTCGCTAAAAATCACCGAGCAAAAAACAACCAATCAGAAATAACACTGTTGGGAAATGACTCATTTCTAGACATTGTAATAGTACAGTAGGATATATATGTATAGGATATAGATATTTAGATATCTCACAGAACTAATGCTATTTAAAAAGTTAAAAGCAGAAATGTATCTTTTAAAGGTTTGTACCAGATGATCTCATCAGCTGCTACCGATCATCTTAAATCTACGAAGCAGCGGTTTCCTCAGGAATCTGCAGATTGAGTCCAGCAGCAGCTCCTGATTTGCTGCTGCTCAATATCTGCAGGTTTTAGAGTTTTAGTTTTAGGCACTGCACTGGTATTGGTTGAAATCGATATATTGACCCTCACTCCTCAGTTTTATGACTTTAACATATTTGCAGATACAAAAACACAAGTTAAAATTTAACAAGAAGAAAGTTAGTTCAGTGAGACGTTTTTTGGAGTCTGGAGTCTCTTTGTTTTCTTTTGGCTGCAGAGTTGAGTCCTCTCAGAAAAACAACGCTGGTTCCTTCTGATCACACATGTTGTTGCTGCATCGTTCAGCTGTTTGTGGTTAAACTGAGGCCTCGTGTGCCAGCGAGCTGACACAGCCTCTCGCTTCCCTCAGCACCAGCGTGCAGACCACCGAGCGGCACCGATGTGACATTCATGCCACAGTTTGAAAACCAAAGTTCCCTTAAAGAGCTCCCGAGCAGCTTGTCTTCCTGATGATCTGTGGTCTCAAACAGTAGGAATGTGCAGGAGCGGCCACTGAAGCTCTGCTCGCTGACACTAACACATCCTGATCTGCACAGTGTCTGCTGCTGTGCTGGTCCTTCTCGGCTCCTCCGGCAGCTGATTCATCGGGTTCCTTGGGTTTGTCAAACATTCTTTGCAGCTCAGGCTTCAGAGGCTCTTTGGGGTTTGACAAAAACTGACTGATATCGTGTAAAAACAAAGAAAAAAGGAATATTTGAGAGTATGAGACAGATAGTTCTGTTTGTTTTATCGGGATTGGCTGAACCGCACTTGAAGTTATTGTAAAAATACTCCACAAACACACGTCTGTGACTGCATCAGTGTTACTGCACCGAACCAGAGACAGATTCTGTTATTAGCATTTACTAACATTACCTACAGCTCCTCTGGAAAGTGTCCTAATGTCTGGATTGTGTCTGAAAGCAGCTTTTGAATCTCACAGTGCTGGAATCTAATGGAGCTAAAGACAGTGACAGTGAAGAGAAGCTGTCGGGTTAATGCCTCAGTTACCTTCACTTCCTCCCGCTCCACTCACCTTCTCTCAAAGCTGCTGAAAACTCACTACAAAAACATGTTTGTTTTTCTACCTTCACCAAGGACATTTGCTTTTCATGTCCATTGTCGGTGGGTTTCTTTGTTTGTCGGCGGGATTACGCAAAAGCTACTTAACAGATTTCCAGGAGACTTGGTACAGGTGATACTGTCCATCCCATAAAAACAACAACAACACAACTAAAACAATAACTTACTGTCTGTAAAAAGGCTGTCAAAGCAGCATAGCGTTATCTACACCTGCCAGAGACAGCTACCTCCCTGTAGGGGCTTTGTGATTTGTGTGGCAAAGAGAAAAACAAGAGGGATGTTCACTTCCATAAATTTCCTTCAATGTCGCCCAAAGTTCCTGCGCTTTCTTCTCCGAGATGAGTTGAGGCTCGTGGGCTGCACCACCTGCTCTGAAGAAACATGTGTCCACACAGCCCTTTCTAAGCTGGTGAGACTTAAAGGAGACATATTCTGTTCCATTATTTAAATTAGTGTTCTTACTGTAAAAGGTTTTCATGCTCTGATGTTCAGAAAACATCACTTTCCTCAGACCGTCCATTGCTGCAGCTCCTCTGTTCAGCCTCTGTCTCAAACACGGGCTAAGTTCGGATTAAAGTGTTGTAATAATATTCGGTAGCAGCCCGAACATCAATGCTAAGGTTATGTGTGGTTTAATGCACTTTTTGCACTGATTTGACATTTAAGAGTTGTGTGAAAAAGCTTTCAGGGTTCCAGAAGTTTGATACAGACACAAACTGAAGTGACTGTAAATTGAAACCCTAGTTGTCATGACAACTAAAACCCAAACAACCACACAGACAGCTTTCATTGCTCGGAGGACGAGTCGTTAAACCCAAACTCTGGACAAAACTTTTACATGTATATATTCATGAAGCTTAAATGGCGAGGCGTTCTTAGTGGCCGCTCAGGGAGAGATGTTTGTTGGGACAGGGGTTGGGGGGGGGGGGGCTATCGTCACCACGGTGATTAATTAGGCAGAAAGAGTCCGGTGGTTAAGACAGATCTGTGCCTTAATTAATTAGATAAGAGGATCGTCTCCGGGGAAAGTCCCAGAAAATCTAAATTTAGTGGATAAAGTCAAAAAACTGCTGACCATGAAAAGTGAGCTGCCCCAGAAACCTGGTGAAAGTAACGCACAGAGTCCAATGACGTCATGTTCAGTCTGGAACATCGTTCACTGAACTTTCCTTCAAACTGGGACCAGATACTTTTTACACTTTGAGTTCAGACTCAAGTCAAGAAGAGGATGACCGAGTAGTGATGGACTTTATATTTATTTACTCATCATTTACAAATCTGCTGGTTTATCTTACTGGTTACTCGTAATCACTTCAGTACACAGACTCATTTTCAGGTTTAGGCGAGAGCTGGTCCCATTTAAGCTGAACTGTAAGACTGAAGGTCAAGGATGCTGAAGGTTAACTCAACATGGATGGAAAAACATAAAGACTAGCAGCCATAGACTGTTTATAAATATGGAGGTTGTGTCTCCATGTCCTCCCGTTATCCAGGAATGAAGCCAGACTTTTTAGTTCCGTGTCCCATCCACTAACATGGAGGAGACAGGGTTAGTTGGCTTCACTTTTGGGAGTCGTCATGTTCATATACTCTTTATGGTAGAAGCTACTCTTGAGTAAACTGAATACCAGGAGACACAGTTGAAATTAAAAATAATTGAACACTATGAGAAGTGGTTGTGTGTTCTAAAAACTGTTTAATCATAGTGATGTAATATAATAATGTATTTGACCTAAAGTGTATGTTAGATGATTAATGTGGCTGATGAACGTCTCTTTGCCTGTAGATCCTCTCCCGTGCAGCAGGTGGCGCTCTGCTCTCAGCGGAGTGACAGTGAAAGGAGGTCAGCTGTGAGGAGGATGCTAGCTCGCTGCACGTCTCAGACTCACAGACACATCTCAGCATGTGCTGCACTGAGGCTTCCTCTCCTCTTTTCCTTCCTTCACCTCCTCTTTAACTCTAGAACTCTCTGTGGTGGTTCGGCAGCCAAACAGGAAAACACCTCTGTCCTCTTTCCCTGCTGCATCCATCTTCTCCTGAACATGTGCTCGTCTCCCTTTGTTCTCTCTGGAGATGAACACCTCAACATCTAACCTCTCTTCAGCTTCCACTGATATAAATCTTCAGCTTCCTCTGCAGCAGTAAAAGTCACATTTCCTCCCACTAATTAGATTCTATATCACTTCATGTGAAGGGAAACGTCTCCATACATTATCTATGAAGTTCTTCAGCTCAGGACTTCCTATGTGGACTGATGTTAATGTAACTGAACATCCGTCTTTTTTGAAAATAACGGTTTCATTAATTATTAATTAAATATAATTTAAACTAATGTGTTTTCGATTGGAACTAGTAGCATGGAGCCATGTTTCAGCCTATATGTGATTATTTGAACCAGACTAATATGATAATCATAGAAAGTGATGTGTTTTCTGAACATTAGAGCATAAAAACCTTTTCAAGAAATAACACAAATTAAAATATGAGCATCATATGTCTCATTCTACTTTGTACAGTTACTATGAAGCACTGGGGGCGAGGTCAGTGTTTCTAAGGTCCTGACTACAGCCCTGACAATATCCTCCACTTTCCTCCACTTGAAGACTTCTGCTTAAACTGTGGCTTCAGTTTTCAAATGTGTCGCTTGTTCTACTTCGGTGAAATGAACCAAACAGACGGTTTCCACTGTTTTGAACTGAACAAACAGACAAAACAACGAAGTTCAGATGAAGTCGTCGGGCTCTGCTCATCAGACTGAACCGTTTCTACAGTTTATGTGATGCAGCCATGTCGATGCACAACAGGACCGAGCAGATGCACAGGAAACATAATAGATCAAGTTGAAATCATATTGTACAGAGCATGTTTTCGACTTGCTCTCAGTGTCCTGAGATAACTCCTCTCACGATTTGGAAGCTGTATAAATAGAACCGACTTGACGAGACAATGCTGGGATTGTTGCGTCTCTATTTTTACCCCTGATTTCACGGCGTTGTGTTATCTTTGTGTCTTTTTTGCTTTGTTTTGAAAAACGGAATACATTATTTCCCGAGGAGTTTGGCTCAGGTGCAGATTGAGGCCTCGGTCTGCGGCAAAGCTCTCGCTGCTGCTGCTGCTTTTCATGCTGAGCCAGTTTTTTTCGGGCTTCACGGTGACGCTGTTTACAACGTGTGACACAAGCAATATGATTATCTGAGAAGAAAATAATTCATCACGCCCCCGTCTTATTTATACTCCACCTGACGCACATGGAAATAAAAATAGTCCCGTATGAGAAACGGCTGAATGTGTGTGTGAATATGCTCCGATTGTCTACGGTGCAGTGACAAACAGGGAAAGCATTGTTTTTAGACATTTCACGGTCCCTCGTCATTATGGTGGAGGATTTGGATGAAAAGCTAAATCTGCGGAGGAGCAAACAGGAACCAGGAGAGTTCGAGCAGGTGTGAACGCCTGTTCTCTCTCCCCAGAGGAAACGTGTCAGCTGTTTTCTGTTCCCACTCGACACCTGACAGCCCACAATTATCTGATCTGGGACGAGCACGCTGACCTGTGATCACGGCAATTTAGAGTTTAGAGTCAGACAAACGTTCTTCGTCGGTGTGTCACACGCGGCTGTTTGAAGACATCACGCACAGTGAGCGTTTACAGTGTGTACATACAGTATCTGGAGGGCGGAGATCTTGTCTTTGAGCACTTCCTGGGCCTTGTTGAAGTCTGACAGCATGTTCTGCGTCTCCCTGCTGTGGACGGCGTTCATCTCGCCCAGCTCCCGCTCGTGCCTCTTCATCAGCTCTTGTTCATGAACCCTGAGGAGAGAGAAGAGCGGACATTTAAGTTTCTGAAAGTATAAAGTAGTTTGCGGTGGTATGTGCTCTACTTCTACTTCTACTTCCAAATCTAGTTTTGTAATGCTTTATTTTGTCTTATCTCAGGGCTCTGTACATGATGCTTAATCACCTTGACTTGACTTGCACGTGTCAGACTTCTGGACACATCCCATTTAAAGCTCGGGGACAGAGCGATGCACTTTGTGACTCGCGTTTCATTTATTTATCTTTTAAACAGCTGACATTT
Source organism: Hippoglossus hippoglossus (assembly GCF_009819705.1). Taxonomy (NCBI): domain Eukaryota; kingdom Metazoa; phylum Chordata; class Actinopteri; order Pleuronectiformes; family Pleuronectidae; genus Hippoglossus; species Hippoglossus hippoglossus. The sequence continues at coordinate 2,530,891 of NC_047174.1, forward strand.
CCCTTTAAGTCTTAATCAGGACCTGCAGCCTCTCGCAGGAGCAGCGGACATAATGGATTCTGCCACTGAGGAAACGCTGCTGAGATTAGAGAACGGAGGCAGAATGAATTCCATGAACATATGTTCGTATGAAAACATACTGTGAATGTTAATGTGACAGAAACGTGAGTCATAGGCCTGAGCAAAAATAACTGAGATGAAATGAACGAACCGAGACAGAGATGCTGTTTGACCCAAGTGCAAAATGTGACAAGTACGTGCGACTTGTTGAATTCATTATGCAAAACATATTTGGTAAAAGTGTATAGATGATGCGATGAATTATTCATATAATGACGTGTGTTCAATTTACCAGGATAGAAGGTTTTTTGCTGTGGGAGGAAATGAGCTGAACGTGGAGGGGGATGATGGATACAGGGAATAAAAGATGATAATAGAGAAGCGAGGGGGGGGGGGGGGGGGAAACGGGGGGATGAAAGGGAGGAAGCTGAGAGGGAGGATGGAGGAGGGGAGGATGGAGGAGAAACATGGATGTCTGTCTGCCTCTCACTCTGACTGGGCCAACTTTCCCTGAGGGGTGCACATCTTATCTCTCTCCCTCTCTCTCTCTCTGCTTCCTCTTTATTTATTTATCTTCCTATTTTTATCCCTGTGACCAGGATTCAGACGGGGGGGGGAGAGAGGGAGAGAGAGAGGGAGAGAGGGAGAGAGAGAGAGAGAGAGAGAGAGAGAGAGAGAGAGAGAGAGAGAGCGTTACGTAACGGAGGGAGAGATGTGCTGCGCATGAGGCTTTCAGTGGAGGGAGAGAAAGAGAGAGAGAGAGAAACGGATATACATACACAGGGAGGAATATATGGTGGAGAGCAAAGCATCATGGGAGCAGCCGTCAAACAGACACACACACGCACACGCACACACACACACACACACACACACACACACACACACACACACACACACACACACACACACACACGCACACTCTTGAAAGCTAGAGAGCAGCTGGACCACATTAGCCGTATAGCTTTTTAAAAAATTCATAACTTGCCGAAGGGAACGACGTGATTATAGATTCCATTCTGCTTTTACCCCGAATAACCTTCACATCTCGGAATCAATGGACTCCTGACACCCGACAGAGAGAGGGAGACTGTGTGTGTGTGTGTGTGTGTGTGTGTGTGTGTGTGTGTGTGTGTGTGTGTGTGTGTGTGTGTGTGTGTGTGAGAGAGAGAGAGGCTGATTTGCCTCGTTCGCTCTTTTCTCTCCCCCCCCGCCCCTCCATTTCATCTTGGTCTATTTTCATTTTGAGAGCAGAGCTGCAGAGACGATCATTCCCCAAAATAAAATCAGCAAAATCTAATTCAGCCACAGTCCCTCTCCTGACAAGAGGCGAGCGGGGGGTTGAGTGTGTTGCAACAACAGACGGGAAACAAAGATGGACGACACAACTCGAGTGAAGCCAAAGATACAAACGCTGCCATCTTGTGGCACGGACGTCGTTTGGGAGTCTGTGCAGTGGCGTCAAGCTCCCGCTGACCAATCGTGAGTCAGTCTCAGCTGTCAATCATATCATGTTTCACCTCATCAAATACGTTTTTATTCATTAAAACCAAAACTTATCAGAAACACGATCAGTGTGATAAGAACTCCCTAACAAGAGAGAAACCACCTTCGAGGTATTTGATCCATCTCCCATCCACTAACATGGAGGAGGCGGTGTTTATTAACAATACTGCAGCCAGCCACCAGGGGGCGATTTGAGGAACATCGTCCATCTTTATTTACTGTTTATCTTGTGCACTAGTACATTTTGGGATTTAGATATTTGGTAAAATCTTTAAATGTCGGTGATAACGTGTTGTTCATGATGTTAATGGTTTTCTGAGCTGTTTACACTTTGCTAGTTTGTTTGCATATTGAATAAAAAAGGTGTAATGTGTTGATTGGTGAGTTGTAAATGTGTCGGGAGGCAGATGTGTTTCCTTTAAACTGGAGTCTGAGTGGATGCGACTCTCACCTTATCTGCTGATTGGCCTCGCTGCGGATCTTGAGCACCTCTTTGCCCTTGAGCTCCAGCTCTTTGGTCAGGGTGCTGATGTTCTCGTTGAGCGTGTGGATCTGGTGGTCCAGCTGAGCGATGTGGCTCTTCCTCCTGGACACCTCCTCCTGCAGCTCAGTGATCCGGCCCAGCAGCTCGCGCTCCTGAGAAGAAAGATAGAGAATATTTAATTCTGTATTTTGAGGAGTCGATGTCCCCGCGGTGTTTCACTGTCCTCGATTAACTTCACGTTTTAATAACAATCTCTCACTAACTTTGTGAATCTATCGATGTGTTGAGTTCTGACTGAGTCGTCCCACTGAACTGAAACACAACCGAACGCTGGATATTACCCATGATCCTCTGCTTCCTGAACCAGAAGAGCCTCTGCTGTGACAAATCCACCGAACTCTGTTGAGAGTTCTTCATATTTTAGAAGTTTCCTGCTGAATATTGGAGATAAACTCTGGTTTCTATTTAAAAAGCTGTTATTGAAGGGCTGTTAAAATGGGTTATTCTGGATAACGGAAGGTGTGTTGAACGTAATAAACTTCCCAGTTGGTTTAAAGGTCTGATTTTGGTCGTTTTCTCATTTTTTATTAGGGAATATCACAAATTAACTTGACCTAAAATGTGAAATTTCAAATTCTGAGTTTAATAACGTGTTTCTTCAACGACAATCTGGGTCCATATTCAACACAAAGACGTGATACATGTAGAATAAGTGAGTCACAGTCACGCTGGTGAACTAACAATGACTGCTGATCAGTAAAGAGTGATTTTCATCATCATCCATTACACAGCAGTGAATTATACTCGTAAATATCCGTGTGTACACTCTCACGCTTTCACTTCACATGATGAATGAAATGTACGCAGAGGATGAATCACAGATATTACTGCGCTGCGAGTTCCGTGCTTCCTGTTCGGTCGGATCCTCGTGAGACGCCCTCGTGAATTATCTCTGTAGGACGTCATGTCAACACGGAGCAGCTCTGTGACGACTCAGGACGTCTCGCTTAGTCTTTGGGTTAATCAACCACAGATTTTACTTGAGTTAAACTTATAAAGTATTTTCCCAGGCCCCTGCTCAAACATGACTTGCCCAAAATGAACACGAGTATATCTCTGCAGCTACAGGATCCATATGAGGAATCCTGGTCTTATATATCAGGCAGCGAGGGCCTGATTAAAGATGCTGCCGTAGCATTAAGGGAAATTCAGGGTCAAGCATAATGCACCCTGTCAAAAAGCAGAAGTCTTGCCACAAACTGGATTCATGAAGGTGACAGTGAGAAGTTCAGTGGCCTCCACAGTCACTAGATATGAATCTAATAGAAAACCTTTGTGATAACGTAGAAGAAGAGATGAACGTGCAGCTGAGAAATATGCAGAAATGGAGCTGAATAAACTTTCCAGCATCTTGTTGAATCCAGGCCACGTTGAAGAGAGACGTTCAGAGAGCAGAGGGAGAAGTGTGGGGTTTCTAACCAGATGAACATCTAAGGGTCAAATTACAAGTACAAGACGTTCCTTTGGTTGAATGTCAGTCAAATACAGTTATTTAAAGTTGTCGAGCTGTTGCTATTTGGAACGAGAAGACATGAACACACAGGAGATGATGATGGACGGGACCTTGTCTCCAGTCGATCATCATGAGACTGGAATGAAAAGGTAAAGAAGATTCACCAGACTCCAAATCATTGTTGACTTTCAATGCAACAACCTGCTTCTATAACAATCTGTGCTCAAACATCCCAGAATCCACAATCTTGTAGTAGCCTGATATCCCCAAGCTGCTGTCTCACTGTCTCTGTCTCCTTCACATTCTTCCTTTAACGTAATTGGCAGATTTCTGACCCGGTGGTGCAATTAAGCACAACGGGCACAAGGTGGATTAATCTCATTCTCCATCTCGTCAAAGTCCAGAGGGAGAGGAGGCACAAAAACAAGGGAACGAGTACGAGAGGAGAAGAATAAAGAGACGAGAGGACGTGGACTCGAATCGGTTCATTTCAGGGAAAATTTGGAAACTGTTGTGATTTATCTGGGTCTTTTTTTCCAGATGGATGTTGACGCTTGTGGCAGACGAGTGCTGTTGACTGTGGGTGTTTCAGGACACTGAGATTTATTTCTCCTCTCATCCCGTTGTCCTGTCGTCACTTTTCACTCGCTCCATCCATTCTCCCTCTAAAATAAGCAGAGAAGACGTGCACCTCGGTTTTTTTTTTCTTTTTTCTGGGGTCTTTTTTTCCCAGACCCTCTCTGTTTCCACTTTTAAGTCGTTGAAAAATAAATCAGGTTTTGAAATATTTATCGAGCCGACGCATTAGCACGGTCCAAACTCTGGGCTGAGCGGGGGGGGGGGGGGGGGGGGGGGGGGGGGGGGGGGGGGTGATTTCCTCATGTCAGGACTTTTATTCTTTATAAATGATATTATATTAGTCAGTGTGATCCATTCAGTTTGATTGACAGTATATAATTGATCTATATAACACTGACTGTTTATAAAACACCATTCACATGAACGTGATTTTATCATATTCTTTCCTTTTCTGGTCTTTACTTAATTCATGGGCTGTCGTCATAGACTGAAAATAAAGACGTTAAATCTGCCATCTTGTGCCGAGTCACTTCTCTCATCTGTCAATCGTGATGTTTTTCATAGCATCAAATAACTTTTAACAACTTTAACGATGACATCATTGATTGATTGATTGATTGATTGATTATTTCCCCAATTAATCAGCTTCTCTAAATCATTCGTAAAGACATCACATTTATCTTTAAAGCTTGTATCAATAAATAAGAAAAGCTAAAGGGGAAATAGGTGAAATTTAATGAATCAATAACCCTGCATTGATAAAACACTATTATAGAAACAGAGCAGATAGATGGACTCTGCTGATCAGACGATTGATCCGACGGGTCACAACGCGAGCACGAGCCCCACGCTCTCCTTCATCAGCCTCTTCCTCCCGTCTGTTAAGTAATTGGAGGAATGAAAACATTATTTAACACAGCGTGACGACAATCTGCCGCCGAGCTCTTCCACTCGGATGACTCAGCTCGGGGAAGTTTTCTGTGTGTCATTCTGCCTCCGATACGATAAACAAAGACTTTGTGCAAACACAAACACCCGACGTCTCAGTCTCTGTGAATTCTACACTGACGTTAATAAATCCTTTTGATTTTACAGTTGAACTATTGATTAACTGGGTGGATTAGAGGCTAGGGGATGAAATCTGTCGGATTATTTCAAGTCACAAAAGGGAGACAAACCACCTCAGAACGGGAGGATGTGAGAGGACAGGAAGGATGACGCTCCTTCTAAATTAGAGCCGCTGAATAGTGATGCGTTCTGCCCAAGACACACAACGCAACCACGTTCCAGATTCAAATCCTTTGTTGTCCGCCCCCCCTCATATTCCGTCTCTGATTCTTTCCTGTACTGAGTAAACAGAAAATGTTCCAGACAGCAACGTCAGGAAAAAGTATTTATTCAGCGCCATCGCTAGAAATACTGCACGGGGGTTTTTATACCTCCGCAAAGCAGGTACAGTGTCAGTCTGCATACTTGTTTAGTCTCATATGAGGTCACCGTGACCTTTGACCACCGGAATCTAATCAGTTCATCTTTGAGTCGAGGGGACGACCGGTCGGAAGGGGAAGAAATTCCTCCAGATACAATGTTCAAGAGGCTAAAAACATGATTTGTGACCCAAAATCGAATCAGTCCATCCATGAGCCTGAGTGAATGTTGGAGAGTGGAAGTGAGTGAGAGACGGTGCAGCCTGACTGAAGTGAAGGGGACTGAGGTACGAGCTCTACTGAGATCACTGTGGCTTATTCCCAATTAGAGAATATGTGACGATTAAACCTATAAACCGCTGTCGTTCATTACTAATTAAAGCACTAATGTCCTCCGACGTGCGCACGCAGGACAAAATGAAGTGAATAACGTCCCGTGGCTCCGCGTGAACGTACCTGCTCGACACTAAAGGAGTCGACCGACACCTGAGGCTCGACTGACTCATGATGCGACGGACGGACGGGAAGCTACGACTTGAACGTTCGTCTTTATAGCAGGGGCGGGGGCGGGCGGGGGGGACGGACCGTTTTTTCCTATCAAGGGCCATTTCAGTTTTTACAACATCCTCAGTGGGTCGTTCTGAGTGAGTGAACACATACATCACTCTAATGCGATGGTGATCTGTCTTGGAACGAGGCGTCTGATTCTCCTCACAGACGGTTTCAGTCGACACGACCTGCTGGCAGATCCGTGCATTACGTCTAACTTCTTGTCCTTGCGTGTCACTCACAGTTTATAATTTCATCAGTTAATCGGTTTCACCAGCTTTAGACAAATAGATGCTTTAAGATCGAGCTTTATTCATCATCGTGACCACGTCCCTGCAAACTGAAAAACACGAGCTTGAGCTTGGAACAGAAGAATCCATCGTCCACTTCTCTTGGAAAGTGCAACATTCTTCAACCACTTCTCTCGTCAGTCGCTGTGACGCCTGTCAGCGATGCCACGTAATGGCTGTGTGTGTGTGTGTGTCTGTGTGTGTGTGTGTGTGTGTGTGTGTGTGTGTGTGTCTGTGTCCTGAGAGGCAAACGCTGGGAGAATTATCCGCTCTACACAAGCTGGTGGCCTGAGGTTTCCTGTCCCTGACTCGCCGTCGCCTTGACAACTAAAGATGAGAGGGACCGGTGTTGCAAAGAGAACCAGATGTGCATCTCCTGCCCAGAACATCTGAACATCTGTACGACAAGATGATGAGAAGGGAGCCACTGGTGTCTGGGGGTAATTAGGAAGATTTATACTGGAAACAGGGTGACCTTTGTGGTAATGTGTGTGTCTGTTGACTAATCGACTCATCACTTCAGCACTAACTCTGGCTGGAATGCTGGTGAAGGAAGCAGCTCTTTAACAGAGGTTACAGAGGTAAAATAAGTCTCTTCCTGTGAGTGACAGAGAGACGGAGACGTCCTGAAATCCTTCTCAGGGCCTTTCTATCTTTTTATTTCATTACCTCTTCACTGTGGCCATGAACGACAGAGCGTGTTTGTGTCAAGATAAACATAAAGATGATGGTGTGTCTCCAAAAGTTCAGACTAATGCTCAGGAAAAACAGAAAGTCCAGAAGTGCACATATGTCGCTGTGGTAATTTAAAGACTTAAAACACTGGGAAAGTCCATTAGCGATAAACCAGTTTAATTTCCCTACCTGTGTCCGGTTGTTGTCCAGCGTCTTCTCCAGCTCCAGTTTGGCAGCGGCGGCCTCCTGCTGGTGGGTTTGTCTCAGGTGCTCGATGGCCGACGCGTGGATGTGGTTCAGCTCCGAGCGCAGAGAGGCTGACGGGGGGAGAAAACGGGAAATGGAAGCAAAAGGGCGCAAAGTTAACCTCATTTCACTTTTTAAAGAAAATATCACACACGGGAAGAAAATACAGCTTTTTACTGCGAGTTTCCGATGTAGAGAAAAGCTTCGTCCGACCTTTAGTCCGCCAGCAGAAAGTCCTCATTAGCCGCAGAGGCATTTTTCTTACAAGAAAATAAAGAAATAAAGTCTTTTTTAACTTTGCCGGCGCTGCCTTTACCCAAGTGGCCTTTTATCCTCACTTCAGCAGACACCTTTTACTGCAAACAGTCTGAGAGAGGGAACAGTTATCACCTTCCTGCTTGAGTGCAATAAAAGAAATGTAGCTGGAAACAGCTGAGAGTCTCTGTGCAGCTCTCCAGTTGTGAACACGGAGAATGAAAACACATATAACACACACACAGGGAGAGGATGGTGAAGGTAAGAGAGAGAGAGAGAGAAAGGTAATGAAATGATGTGAGGATGTGGGGAGTGAGCGATGGATGGAAGCGGCTCTCCAGTGTCAGGGCCGTGACAGGAAGGTTAATGGAAGAGCATTTATCACAGCGCAGGTCTGGTGTGTTAGCACAGAAGAGCCGGGTGAGACTTTTAAAGATATTCAGGTGGATGTTAAACTTTTAAAGTGCTGCTGATGTCCTCGTTTAACTGGACAAACACTTCCAAGCATAGATTTTAAAGTTTATTTCTGTGCAAATCAAACATCCAATTATCTTTTATTTCACACTGTACTGAGAAGAAAAAGATGTTGAAGAGAATAATAAAAACCAAATGTAATGATATAACAGTTATTTATAGAAACGCTATTAAACTCTTCATCACGTCTGAGGGAATAATTCAGCATAAAACCATAATTCTAGTTTTCTGAATGGAATTTTTGTGGTAGTTAATATCCGTGACTTGACAATGAGATCTCGATTTAACACTTTGGTTTCATTTCTCTCCTCTTGGGTCCATAATGTACTAAACACTTTATTTATGGTGTCAATTATGAACCTGAAAATCAGAAATAAAGACATAAATAACATGAAATGAAGGGAATGTCCCACTGGCACCACAGCATCAATGTCTAAAGTTGTTTTCCCTGATATGATATTTGTTAGAGCTGCGTATTAATGAGTAAAACCTAAAGTTTGAAACAGCAGGAACTCGTGAGGATGGTGTTGCACCATCTCTAAAGTCCATATTCACCCGGGTTGTGATCCAAAAACAAGTCCTACTGCAGAGATGATGTTTTACTAAATGCAGAGTGACGTCAGATAGAATTCAGACTTATGGATAAAGTTGATATTTTCCCAAATGAATCTAAATAAAGTTCTGTATCGGGTCTTCACAGACGACTGCACACGTACCAAGCATGGCCTTGCCCTCGTCCTCCAGCTCGAAGCGGAGCGTCTGCAGCTCCTGCTCAGATTGCTGCTTGAGCGTCTCGAGGCTGTGGCGATGAGCCTCTCTGATCGACTGCAGCTCCGCATGGTGATGATGGCGGAGACGCTCCTCCAAATCCTGGTGGAGGGGAGAGAGAGGGGGGGGAGAGAGGAGATGAGCCGGGCGGGTGGGTGGGGAGGACAGGGAGAGGGGGAAGGAGCAAAGAGAGGGCAGGGAGAGAGAGAGAGAGAGAGGGAGGGAGGGAGGACCAGAGAGAGGAGAGAGGAGAAAGTAGGGTAGAGGGAGAATGGAGACAGACAGTAAAGAAGCAGTGTGAGAGGAGGGGGGGGGACGCGATGGGAGGGAAAGAAGCAAAGAGACAAGGGATTGAGAAAGTGAGGCAGAGAAAGATAAGGACGTGTTTCAGCCTCAGTTTTTAAATCCTGAATACAAACAGTTTCTCCTTCGTCTTCGAGGACGGAGGAGAGAAACAGATCAATTTACAGAGTCTGAAACAAAGTGATTCATCAGCCCAGAAGATAATATTAATCACTGGTATTTATTTATTTCTACAGATTTTCAGAAAATAGAGGTCCCCCCCCCCCCCCCCGTGGGAAGCAGCTTCATAAAAACTTTGGTTTTAAAGGTTTTTCAACAAAGTAATTTTTCCAGAACGACCTCGACTGCAACTAAACTTCGCTGGAAATTATTTTCTAAGCGAACTGCAATGTCAAAACATATTTTATTCATTAAAGTGAAAATTAAACAACAACACATTTCTGCAGCACAGTTTTTGAGGAATCTGAGTTTAAATCAAATCTGAAGGCTAATCAAGACATTTCCATAAATCATTGATAGGATTGTAATCGATTCATGTTCAACCTCCACACACACACACACACACAGAGACACACACACACACACACACACTAACATCACACAGCGATTATCTTTTTGCATTTGCGTGAACCACAAAAAAAAAACCTGGCGTTGTGTGTTTGCTAATTCCCACCACCCCCCGACTAAATCAGATTTTTCAATTATCACCTCATTAGCAAACCGTAAAATAACCCAAGTTCTAAAACGTACATTTATAAATACGCAATTTAACTCAGTTCTGGATACTAACAGTTAATATATTCCCTTTTTTCAAAAATGATGCATTAAATGAAGAAAATGTTTAATATCCGAGGGGGAAAACACAGCTGCTATTTCCGTCTCAGAATATTCAACAGGGTTCAGATCTCATTTCCATAATTACACAAAGAACTAACAGCGCACTTTTTGTGGACGAGAAAATTGCCGCTCACGCTGAGTTTAACTTGTTTTTCTTCGCCGGGGAAAAATATTACGATGCCATTTTGCCAAATTATAAGTAGAAACCATCAAGAAGGAAAAGAAGATGATAATAAAATGATATTCATGGAGGGTCGACGGGAACATCTGCGGCGTCTTAATGCTCCAATATGCGAAGCCTCTGGGAAACGATTCAGGGGAAGGAATCAAGCTGCTGAATATTCAAATCAACGCGGCTCTGAGTGTCCGACTCAGTGTCTGACGTGGCACTCACGCTGCTTTTATGGTCACAAATTCAAAACAACAGAGTTACAGCTCATTAATGGAAAGATGTGAGCGAGCGGAGGGAGAATAATGTCGTTTGTCCATTAAATCTCATCATGAATCGGCTTCGGGTTGTTTTTTCCGAGCTGAATTTCTTTGTAAAAAAAAAGGTCAACGTAGAAGCAGATGTGTGGAAACAGCAGCTGGACGTTTGGTCACAGAATCAGAAAGTGGCTGCTGAGCTCTCTCTTATTCATTAGTATCGATCACTGGTCCCTTTGTACAGTGGGTCAGTAAGAGAACTATACCTTTTATTCCAGTAATTAAAGGCAGAACATTAATTACTCCTCATCACAGTGGATCCTATAATTACAAATTGACTGTAACGTTGCTCCATTCATGTCCTCCTCCTCCTCCTCCTCCTCTTCCTCCTCCTCCTCTTCCTCCTCCTCCTCCTCCTCTTCCTCCTCCTCCTCCTCCTCCTCCTCCTCCTCCTCCTCCTCCTCCTCCTCTTCCTCCTCCTCCTCCTCTCCTCTGTGCTGTTTGTGTGTGCAGACAGGCTTGTTCAATTTCCATTCCATTACCAGACAGTCAATATGTGTTACTTAGCTGGTGTGTGAATCTATTTCACTGAGCAAAAGGGTGTTGATGCTGATGAACACGAGTGAGGATTGAACACACAAACACACACACACACACACAGACCCACACACACACAAACAAACACACACACAAGCACAAACTCAGACTGTGAGTTTCTCCGACCCCGCGGCTTCAGCTCAGGTCTTAATCCTGACTTCGAGGACACGAGCTGCAGGAGCCGAGGCGTCTGAAAGTGACGCAGCCTGAGAGCATGTCTGTGTTCAGACACTCGGCCGTCGGGTGGTTTCAAACCCGAGAGCAGCATCGTAACGCTGCGACGAACCTGCAGCCGCGGCAGAGACGTTAAAACAGGTGTGACACCGTCTCCTTGTCTGGACCGACTCGAGCTGCTTCGTGCATCTTAATGATGTTTGGTTCGTCAAAGAGGAAGAAGAGAGGGAAAAGAATGGAGGGAGTTTCACTGAGCAGAGATAAATCTGAGTCTGGATCCGACTGTGAGAAATTGCTGCAAACCAAGTTTCCAAATTATGATCAAAGAAAAAGTCAAGTTTTTTAATGCTGGCTTTAAAAATGCAGATCAGGGGCCAGAGCTACGAAACTCCAAGATTCAAAAAGTAAAATTTAATTCTGAACTCTTTTCACTCACAAACTTATATCTATCGAAATTCTTTGGAGTCGAAAATGCACTTGAATTTAAGAAAGCTCCGGAGTAGAGGTCGGATATCAGGCCCAAGCTCACCGGGATGCGACCAAACACTGATGGACAACATGTCAGCTCCCATAAGTAAAGCCATCTTGTCTTGAGTGCCCCCTGGTGGTCATAAACCCGGCCTCCTTCATGTTAGCAGATGGGACATGGACCAAACTGAAGGTGAATACATCATTTCTTATCGTAAATATGGACCCATGTCTGCACAAACCCCTAAGCAGACGTCCATGCACATTCCAAAATGTGTGACCTTGCTGACTGAAGACGTTGACTGTGCATGTGGGAGAAAGTGGAGATGCGTCGTCCATCTTTTCCTCGTTGGTCTGGATGAAAGTTGATTCCGATTAATATCCACGTATCGTCTGAAGTGTACATTTATCACAGTGACAAAAAGTTGCGCAAAGAAACTCGGCAAGAGTCGTAGAAACAAGATGAGGAGAGAACCAATAGTCTGTCGATGGCCTCACGCACAGACACCACTTCCGTTTGCAGCTTTTTGTAGAAGCAAATCGAAAAGCACTAATGTGAACCGAATGTGTGTGTGTGTGTGTGTGTGTGTGTGTGTGTGATTGTGTGTGTGTAGCAGGGATTTGTACCAACTTTATTACTCCCTGGATATCACTGTCTGTGAAGTGTGAACAGTCGACGCCACTGAATGCGAATGTTCCTCCCTTCCACCCAAACACATAAAGCGCACATACACAAATCAGCCCTCTAATGCCTCCACTCTGGATAATTGAGTTTTTCTCTCTCTCTCTCCCCCCCCCCCCTCCTCCCCGCACCGCTGACAGAAATAAACACCCCGCCGCCATAAAAGAGCCTCCGTCAAGCTTTTAAAGACTTTATTTCTCCTGCCACAAAAAAAAACAAACTGAAACTGTGACAACACAAGACAGAAGACTCTGAGCGAGCGATGAAAACGTTGGTGAGTGTTTTGCATCGGGGACGAGCAGAAGGCGAGGGGAGATAACGGGGCGAGGACCATGTTTGTTCGAGCAGTCGGTCACTGTGTGACACTGAGGTGATATTTCTCCTGCACACAGACACTCAACCGTTGCCAAAAAAAACACAAAATCACGAGGACGGCGTTTCTGACCTCCATTCTGCCTCCAGCATTAATGCAATTACAGCGTCCGAGTTGGAGAATGGATTTTGGAAATGTGATGTACGGCCGGATCCAAATCGACCTTGACTGGGAAAGTAGAAGGATTAGCGTTGAGGAACGTTTTCCTGGAACCTTGAAGGAGCGTGCACGTTGTGTTTGTGCATATTTTGACATTAAAAAGAGGAAACGACGAGCTGTCACTTCAGCGACTGGAAGCCGTCTGCTGTCAGTGAGCGACGCTGCTGCTGACGACTCTCTGCCCGACTAACCTTGACTCTGACAAGACTCCATTGGATTAAAATGTCACGGCTGACTTCTCCGGAGTCGCTTCTCCAACTGGCTCTTGATTCGTTGCTGTCTTATAAAATGAATAGTGCATGTAATTACAGAAAGACGCCTGTTTGCTTTTCAAAAATATGGATCCTAACAAACTTAATGACTTCATGGGGGAATTTAGTGGGCTGAGGATTTGGGATTTTCCAGTTGCTTGATTGGTTTGATGTCACTATTAAAAGTAACAGCCATTGCTAACTTCATCACGACGGCTTGAACCATTGAATTACACAACAGGAAACATGGTAATGAACCAACAACAGGCGGAGAAGACGAAACAAACATGATGCAAACAAAGGAAGGAAGATCATTTCAAAGGTTTTTGGTGATTTGGTGTGAAACCCTGAAAATAAACATAACTATTTCTTTACATGTGAACTCCCAGTGGTGTTTAATGGATCATATCTGGTCATGAATGTACCTGTGTGTGTGTGTGTGTGTGTTCCCCACCACCCACCTTCAGGTCACGCTGCCTGGAGCGCTCCTGGTCCTGCATGGCGCAGCAGTGCACCTCCTGCAGACGGTGCTGTCGCCTCTGGTGCTCCGTCTGCAGCTCGTCCAGCTGCATCCTCAGGTGCTCCCTCTCCTGGGTGAACTGGTGCTGCAGCTGCTGCAGCGACGACTGCGACTGGGACAGCTGCATCTCCAGACTCTGCTTCAACAAGGAGATCTAAAGGGGGAACAGACGAGGTAAATGTCGCTGGACTCAAAGATGAGTGCGCGTTCCTGAGTGGAACGAGGCACCGAGTCCACAAATTAGCATGTTAGCAGTAGAACAGAAGTGAGAAATAAAGGAAGCAGCAGGAGCAGGAGGAGGAGGAGGAGTGAGGAAGTGTTGCCGTCTCCAGGGAGCAGCATGTTTGGTGCAGCGCAGCATAACAGCGGAGGGCAAACGCAGGGGTGGCAGTCAATTAGGCTTAAACAAATAAAGCCACATTAAGATGTTTGTTCCTCTTAAAGCTTCCAGCAAAAAGAGATTTTCACTTTTTCGCAAATACATTTTTCTGCACCTCACTGCAGAACATAATGAACTCTAGCTAATGCTGTAATGAAATGAATATATTATCAGGGGGGGGGGGGGGGGCAGTACGATGCACCACATTATTCTGTCTAGACAACTTAAGATAACGATAATTTGGAGTAAGCGTAGAGATAAACAGAAACCTGATATCCACAGATTGCGATGCCCATGAATACATTTAGATTCACAACATCGATTGAGAAGCTTAATAAGAAAGTATAACCGTCAGGATTTGTGACCCGGAGGTCAAACATGCACGTCCTGCGTTTCGAGAAAAATAACCTGAAAAAAGACTGAGAGGCATCTTGTTGCCGAGCAAAAGTGGAATCATACATAAGTCATATTGTCCCACGTGTTGAGGAATCGTCTGTTGAAACAGCATCTTCTCCGTGGATCAGAAGATGAACCACAGCTCGGGTTTCACATCGGAGTAAATAAATAACGGTTCTGGTGATTGTGAAGCGTAGGAGCAGACACATTAATCACCGTATGGGATGATGATGATGATGATGATGATGATGGACCAGGCGTGACGACCACCGGCGGCTGATGCCCGCCGAATGCAGAAATGCACATTGATAGAGCCGTTGATGCCGTTTGTCTGTCAGTGTGATGACCACGGGAGAACTGAGTCACGCTACATTAACGTTACCAGGCGGCCATTAACAACAGGAGGCTGCTCCGGCGTGTTCACCGCCGTATTTCATAATGTGTGAGTGAGTTGGTGCAGCGGGGCGAGGGAGAAATAAGTCAGACACGAGCTTATTGCCTTTTCTCAGGCTCCTTCTCTGCCTATTGATTTTCTACTCGTGGCACAATCATGGAAATTCGACTACAAGCTGATGACATCTGGTGTTTTGCGTTCAGATCTGCAGCCGAAAGATTAAAACCACCTCTGAATTCTAATGTTCACATCTCTCTCTCTCTTTCATCCCTTCCCGGATTTTCTAAAAACCTTTTAACTTCCAAACACCAGAATAAACTACAACAGATGAAGAAAGGACGAAGGAGGCGGTCGTACCTGTTCGAGCAGATCCTCCACCTTCCTCTGCCAGCTCTCTCTGGCGCTGCCCAGCTCCTGCTCTTTGCTTTGGGCCAGCTGAGCCAGAGCTGAGGCCTTGTCCTCCCCGTGCTCCTCTCTCAGCTCCTCGCGCAGCTTCTTACACTCCTGCCTGCAACACAACAACACAACAACACACACTCATTTGTTTGTGTGTATATTCATGTGTCAGGAGCTTGTCTAATGTCGCGATCATTAACTAGGAAACCAAAACAATGAGCTGAGAGACATTCAAATGCTTTTTACAGCAGAAAGAAATCAATTTAAAAGGTCTTGGCTCGCTGTGGAAAATAAAATGTATAGCTTCTTTCAGATTCTGTGCATAACATGTTGTTATTATTATCAGAAGCACAGTGACAATATCTCGTGAGGAAGGAGACTCAACTGTCACTTTATGAAAACAATAACTGGTTCCTTATCAGAGCTCAACACTGCATCTATTGAGCCTCCATCACTCTGGGCCGTGTGTGTGTGTGTGTGTGTGTGTGTGTGTGTGTGTGTGTGTGTGTGTGTGTGTGTGTGTGTGTGTGTGTGTGTGTGTGTGTAGTAATGAAGTACCCAAGCAAAACGCATATTTTTGTCACAAACACACACACGTCCATCATACAACACGCTCGACATGTGTCATCATCCATGTTTCAAGATAAAGCACTCTCTCTCTCTCACACACACACACACACACACACACACACACACACACACACACACACACACACACACACACACACACACACACACACACACACACACACACACACACACACACTCACACACACACACACACACACACACACACACACACACACACACACGCAGGCCTTGGGCTTCAAAGAGCCCTGGTCGTCCTAATAAGAGCTGTTATATACGATGTGCAGGGCAGGGACGTGAGATGAGGGCAGAGGGAGACGGGGAGAAGACGGATGAGACGGAGGAAAGAAGAGATCGAAGTTGAAGCGGCGAAGGAAGCGAAGTGTCAAAGGAAGAGAGACGTCCCCTGATAAAATGTGAGATAATTGGCCGGACTCTGCTGCTCCCGCTACGAGCTTTAAGGGGAAACACGCTCATTTGAGGTGTGTCTGTGACATGTGGGGCCCATATGGACTCATTCATACTGTACGATAGATTCTCATGCGGAAACGAGATTTCAACGAGACGCGGAACTTTTTGAGGTGAGACTTTAAGAACTGGTCAGAAGCCACAGACGTCTGAAGATAAAGGTTCATCATCACGACCTCCTCCACCGCCACCATGTTTGTTATGGTCAGGAACTCTGTGAATGTTACCACAGTTTAGACGGCAGCTTTACACCAGATTGAATTGAAGCTGCTGCAGAGCCCTGCGAGGATAATGCTCTGTCATGGGCAATATTGTGAGTCGGTATGACCTCTGTGTGTGTGTGTGTGTGTGTGTGTGTGTGTGTGTGTGTGTGTGTGTGTGTGTGTGTGTGTGTGTGTGTGTGTGTGTGTGTGTGTGTGTTCTAATAAGTGTGAGAAGCAATGTTAAGGAAACAGAAAGACTTCCAATTTCCAATCCACTCTTAATCATGCTCTGTCTATGTTAAAAGGACACACACACACACACACACAGACTCACACACACACACACACACACACACACACACACACACACACACACACACACACACACACACACACACACACACACACACACACACACACACCTGAGTGTTTCGGTCCATTTCAGCTCCAGCTCCAGAGCCATTTTGTCCATCTTCAGTTTCTCTTCCTCTTTGGTGGTGATGATTTTAGCTTCATGCTGACGCTTCTGGATCTCCAACTCACCCTGATGGAGAGACAGAGAGACAGACAGAGAGACAGACAGACAGACAGACAGACAGAGAGACAGACAGACAGACAGACAGACAGACAGACAGACAGACAGACAGAGAGACAGACAGACAGACAGACAGACAGAGAGACAGACAGACAGACAGACAGACAGAGAGACAGACAGGCAGACAGACAGAGAGACAGAGAGACAGACAGAGAGACAGACAGACAGACAGACAAAGTGTTAGTTTGACATCAGTCTGAGCAGCTCAGAGTTTGTTTCTTTCCGTGCCCTGGCATGAATCCATCTCTGCAGGCAACTGTGAAAACTTTGGGGATTTTTTGTAGCGTGAAAAATGTTCAGAGCCTTTTGAGTGACATTGCTTTCAGACAACTCAAATGCTGGTTATTGGCAAAGTCAATCCAAAAACAACGGAAAGCTCTGTAGAAACCTGGTCTGTGTGGCAGAACTGAAGAAATGATAAATAGGACATTTATCATTTGAATTGGTTGATGTTGATTGCACCGACTCAAACAGGCATTTGCTGCTTATCTCTAGTTTGTGTATCTCAGTGAATTAAATGATTTCCATGTTGGAGTACTGGTCAAAATAAACAAGCAATAAGTAGTCGGACATTATCTTGGGGGCGTTATTTTTCTTTATAGACGATTATAGACAACAAATTATAAACGAATAGAAAAAAAATATCATGATTAGTTCCCTTCGTCTATCTTTGGACCAATTACAGTTTTTAGACATTGAAAATAAGGACGTTTCAAAGAAGTAAGGACATTTTAGAGAAGTGGGGACACTTCTCTGTCTGGTCCTCACTCCTCTGGGTCTGCTTGGGGATTAAAACCTGGTTTTTGGGTGAGTTAGCATTAATTAAGGGTCAGTTAAGATGGTCAGGGTTCGGTTTAAGGTCAGGTGCAGATGATCTCAGTGATTGTGTGTGTGTGCTGACCTGCAGCGCGGACAGCAGGTTGCTGGTCTCTCTCAGACGAGCCCTGGTGGCGTCCAGCTCCTCCAGCAGTTTGTCCTGCGCCTCCTTCAGGGTGGAGATATGTCCCTCGGCTGTTCCCATGTCCTGCTCCCCCTGCTGCAGCTTCCCCTGCAGCCGAGACACCTGCGTGAAGGACAAGACGGACGACCGGTCGGTGTGAGACAGAGAGAATCAACAGCCTCTCCTCTGTTCTACTTCTGTGTCTCAGAGTGGCAGCAGCCTTGAAACCACATCAGCAGTTTATGCAGTTTCCATCCAAAAAGCTTTCAGTCACTTTCATGTTCTTTTTGCCAACGTGGCGACATGGTTCCTTTTTAAATTCATTAGATATTTATTTACCTGGATTTTAAAAGTACAGTGCAAATGGGAACAGGGAGTGAAAAACAACAAACACATTGTTATAAACATTTCTCTACAGAGAGAAAACGATAAGGATTTTTGTGACGGGTCATTTTTCCCCATTCGACTTAATACTCAACCAAAGATACTAACAAATAAATAAGAAGCCTCTAATCACGCTTTGTGAATTTCTGAACCTGGACTGAGCTGTTCAACAAATTCAAAAACAATATGAGATATGGATAATTGTTATAAATAACGTAATAAGAGTTTTGTGGGTTGTTAAAAGCTCTAACTGATATGAAGGTTTAAGTTCCACAGTGAGGGTGATATTTGATGTTAGCTTGTCCTTTAAGTAAGTCGGGAGCTGCATATTAAGAAGTGACCCCGGCCTCGTTGTTCAGCCGCTAATATGACTGTTTACCTCATCTGTCAAAAATAAATACTGATTATTATTCAAGTCAGGCAAACTGTATTAGTAAGGAGCTCAGGACTCAGACTCTTAGGTTTAACTTCTGGAGGTGACATTCACAACAAGAAGTTAAGAGTTGTGACTCATCAGTGTCGCAAAGTGTTTTCTGCCAATGTTCCTCAACGTGATCTTCATCAGCAGAAGATCAATGCACAAGGATTAACTGCTCATAATGGCTTTAAAGATCCAACCTTCATGTTATTTCACTGCTTTTCCTTCCTTGATTCGAATGCACAATGAGTCAGTCATTGTAAACCTGCAGGTTCTGGCCTCCTACCTCCTCATTGGCCGCGCTGAGTTTGGAGGTCAGCTCGTCCTTCAGCTCGTCCAGCTGCTGCCGGAGCAGCGTCTTGTGCTCCTCCAGTTGGAGGCGCTCTCTCTCAAACTGCTGCTCCAGCTCCTGTGGAGACAAAAACCACAAACATAAATCAACGTCAAAACCAGCGAGCGGTGAAAAGCCAGAAAGCGTTGACGATGAAGTTCAGCGATCTCGATCAGTAATTCTCACACGAGTGAAACGAGTTCCCACAGAGTGAAGCTGTTGAAAGCCGAGGAACGTTTAACTAGTGTTCATGTGGTTTTACATCTGATTCTCAGTCATCCAGGTTAGTTTTACATCAACTAGTGACTAGTGATGCACCTTGACACATAGTCAGTGATCCTGGGTCCTCAGGTAGCACCGCCCCACCCAGGTCCCTCCTCTCCGGATCCACAGCCGCCTCAGAGAAACGTCTGCTACCTATGTGTCCATGCCCAGTATATTGGGGGCCCCCCATTGGGACTGACCTGTGTAACCTCTGCATCCCACCTTGAAGGGTTCGAATCTTTCCCACCACACATTACTGCACCAGCACTTCAATGTGGTCGTCCCAGGAGACCCTGAGCGCTAAGAGAAAGATCTGCTGGCCTCAATGAAGTTGTGGTAACTTCATGTACTCGCCTGGGAAATAATCCTGATATAACCTGATTAGCACTGATGTGGTAAAAGGGACAAATCATCATCAAGCCCAAACAGCAGCTCCATTTTCCTTTTACTGCATTTTAGGGATCATTTTGAAGAACAGCGATGACTTCACTAACACCTTTAACCCTGTTACTGAGTTAAAGTCACAATAAAACTAATATTAAGTAATTTATTCCAACACTAAACCAAAGTTAAACAACTCCGAGGGTCAACAGCCATCAACTCTGAGAGCAGGAACTCAAATCGCTCCAGCGTTATTACCTCGGTCTCGCTGAACATCCGCATTCTCTCTCCTCTTTGTCTGATTTCACATTCACCGCCTTCATCTGTACAAATTCCTAAAAATACTTCAAACTATCTCATTGTCCTTGACAGGGAGCAGAGAATCGCATTGTTCCCATAATAAAGCTTATTATGGCGGCTGATGAATGGGCAACGATTTCTGTTACACTGAGCGGCGACGGCTGCTACTTTCCAAGGACAATTAGGGCCGAGGGAAATGGCTGTTATGTCACATGGAATCTTCCACTATTATTCACTGTACAGGAGCATGCAGTTTGTATAACGCTGTAGAAAACATTCAGGGTATCGACTCCGGTGACACAGCTCCATACAAACGAATGGGGCTTTGCAGGAATTGATCTGAATGGAGGAGAGAATGAAAAATCACAGTAATTTGTGTTTAATGCCTCACGACATGTGAATGTGTATTAGCCCTGATACACTGCAGACCGATTCAGGGTGTATTCCCCCCCCCCTCTCTCACCCAATGTTAGATGGGATTGGAACCAACCCCCCTGTGTCCCTCAAAGGATGATGGATGTCCCTTGTTAAAACAAGTGAATACTAACTACCACAAGAAAAAGCGAATGTGAAAATGCTGTAGCAAAGAACTAGAAACAGCTCAAACACCCACAAGGCCGTTTCTAAATCCTGACGCAACAACGTACGAGTGTTAGCGCCTCGCGGACTGTGTGCCTCGGCCACCGAGTCAAATCAAGTTCACAGCCACGTCTGTACCAGAATCATCTATGCAGTGTAGATTTGGAAAGATTTTGAATTGATTTGGTGTCATTTAATCATAACCTCATCATATTTGGTGTTTAGGTCGAGCAATTGACATCTGAAGACCACGTTCTAATCAGCTCATCCATCCATGTGTGTCAGGTGTGTTCAAATTCACAAGAATGTGATGGACGTGTGGTTAGTTTGACCTTCGACCACCAAATCATCACTTCATCCTCGAGTCCAACTGGATTCTTTTGCCAGATTTGATAAAACTTCCCTCAAAGTTTTCCCGAGACGATGCAATCATGAAAATCGGATCGACGACCTAAAAACACGACGCTTCTGTCGCTGGCGCAGATTCATAAAAGGCCTCAATCATTAAATCAAAAATACATTCAACGAATACGGGCGAAAATCGTTATTGTTGCGTGAGGTGACCTCCGCCAGCCCGATGACATCAAGGACACATCAAAGGGAATCTTCAAGTCAACGGTCGATGAGAAAGCGACGTCACACGGGGACGAACCTAATATGAGACATCAGGATTCATGTCGTACCTTGTGGCTCGATTTGGAGGGCGAGACCGCGCTGGAGCCAAGCGATTCATTTAAATTCCAAACCCCCGGCTCCTCGCAGACAACTCTCATTACGGTTTAAAGTGATGAAAGAGCAGAGGTGATGAAAGAAAAGATGATTAACTAGATGTGATGAAACTTAGATCAGACGAAATAATCGCGTGATGACGAAAAGAGATGAAGACTCGTCCGTCCCTGCGATTCTGCGGAAGAGATATAAAGCAGATGAGTGAGGCGGCAGAGAATGAACGAGGAGTGAATGAGTGCTGCTGCTCGACCTCCTCCTCCTCCTCCTCCTCCTCATCCTCCTCCTCCTCCTCCTCCTCCCTGATAATCTTCACAATTGGGACATTTCTGCAGCAACACTGACAGAAAGGAGCAACAATCAGAAATGACAGTGCAGATCAGAGCTCAGCAGGAGGAAATATGAGGAAATCATAGAAGGGCATATATATATACACGAGGCCTCCTGCATATGGAATGCATATCTAATAACTATGGAAATGTACGAACGCTCTTCTCTTAATGTAGCTGTCAGCTCTGATCAGGTCTTCCGCAAGAATATTATTTAAAACAAGTCCTCATTATGCAACTTTGATGCAAGGGAATAGTTGATCACTTGCTTTCACATGGCTGTGTGTGCCGGGGATAAGGGACCCGCTGGAGATCAGGCATCATCACAGGGCTATTTCAGGCTGGTGAGACCGTGCAGCCAAATTAGCAGCGGGCTGCGGTTTGGAACAGCAAGACCTCCAGGCTCATTAAACTGGTCCCAGGGCCCACGTTCAAATCCTCGGGGGCATTTTCTGCATTTTTTCATATCAGACACAAAACCGTCATGATGCTGGAATTTGGGTATTCGGTGCCATCGGAATTCTACGTTGTCCTGTTTTCATGTGTGTTATTGTGGAATCTGTCCTGTTACTACATCTAAAGGTCCTTTGTAGAGTTTTGAATGATAATTGTGATGATTTTGAGCGTTTGCCTCAATATACAAATGCCAACAATGTGGTCAGCTAAATAAATATTCATGACAAGGCTTTTACACTATTCCACCGAGATTTGGTGTTAAAAGATGCAGGAGACGCAGAGAAAACATGGATGTAAACAATGAAGGTTTAAGAAATATGTCTAAACAAATGGACCTCAGAGATACAAGCAATATATTTTGGTTAAAAGCACTGAAGGAAAACACAATTGTTTAATGGACATGTCCAGAGGGTACTTTCAGTTTCCATAATTTAAGTAGAGTCGTGTGTTTAATCTGTGGGTTTTGTTTATTATCTCATTTTTTGTGACTCTAGCAGTGAAATGGTGCTGAAACTTATTTAATACAAAGATTTTAATAAAAATCAACACCATTTAATGCAATATATAAACTATAATGCTTCATGTAATATTAAATATTTATATCGTAAAGGGAAACCCAAGGTTATTATGGTTTTATTCAACCCTGTTACCTTTTAATGCTGAACTCTGTGATGCTGTTGACTTGGACTTGATAATATTGAAATAGGTTTTTAATTTACTGTCAAATACCGAATAGAGACTCAAAAACTCACAATATAATGAAATTCTGATACACCAGCAAAAGCTTTAGTTAAATAATTTTCTTGCATTTGAATCCATAGTTAAAGGTTTTCTGTTTCTGGTTTAACACATCTTCAGGAGAAGTGTCTGTACACCGTCTGTATGAGCCCGGCCCAACAAACTGTGCTAAGTAAGTAGCAGTGAAATATTTATGGCGGAACTTTTAGAAACACACACAAAACGCTGGGCTCCCGAGTTCCGCTCCTTCTCCATCCCATCATTTTTTGCTCTAATTTTGATGACTTTACTCCCCACTTGCACTTCTATGTGCAGTAAATGTCACCAGTTTACGAGCGGGGCCGTGAATTTTAATCTAAGTGTCCCGCCGCCTTTTAAATGTCAAACTCCACAACACCTTCCGAGACTCAATTTCCCTGATTTTGGTGCTTAATATAATTAGTCGCAGCCATTTTGTCTTTATTTGGAAAAAAATCATATTCAGGAGACGTATCCTGCTCATATTCAGGCTCATAATATTTGATTAGTGTTATTACTGTACGATGTTTACGAGCTCTAATGTGCGGAAAACATCACTTTACTCGATCTGTGCATCGCTGCAGCTCCTCTTTTCAGCCTCTGTCTGAAACTTTCACGTACATAAAACACACAAAGGATAGTCAAACTGTAAAAGCATCATAAGTCTCCTTTAAAAACAAAAATCTGTTCATCTAATTATCATTCCATTGTCTCCTGATGATACACCAAAGCTGCAGTGTAGGTGTGCGAATAGGAGGAGCAGCAGGTTTAGAGCGTCAGCGGCCGCTAACCCTTCCCACCTGCGTGACTCACTCTCCACGCGTGACCCCCGTCAGCCGCCACATCTCTCAACTTTGTTTTCATTGATAATGATACATGGCATTTATAGGTGACAAATATAAATGTGCTCCTGCGTCAGTGGGTTTGCATTCTCCTTCCTTCTGAGGTTTGCCAGCTTCTTAGTCATTGTTTCAGACCCTTTGATGTATTTCAGTCTATAGAAATCCTCTGCGGATGCAATTTTAATTTTTTCCAGTTATGTGAGCCCGTGTCACCTGTCATGCCCACTCGTACTGTTATATTAATTTGTATACTTCGATATCAATGTGGGCCTCCTCATAAAAACCCTGTATCATAGATTCCAAACGTGTATTCAGTATTTTAGAGAGGCTGCTTGTTCACTGAGTCACACTTAGGATTTGGATGTCGACTCTGGTTTTGTTCCTGTTGATAGAGGATACAGGTATTTGTCATAATGAATAGAATGTACATATAAATAAATAAGTAAATATCATAAAACATATGTTTTTCTTCTGCTAAAGTCTTTCACTGCTGCGAAAAGCCTCGGTTTCACCAACTCGTGTCTTTTCTGCAGTGAAGAGTCAGTATCAATATTAACAGTTTGTCTGTTTTAGACAATATTTCTCCTATTATTAGTAATAAAAGGTCGACTTAAGTGCTACCTTGGTTTTAATAGGAACACTGTAAAATCAATTTACCAAAGCACAAGTACAATACGAAGGTACTTGGACACATTTCCGACTGGCAGGTGGAATCCCATCACAATATGGTCTCTAGTTACGTTTAAAGGCTGAATTTTACTGCCCAGAGTCCAGGAGACAGTAAACGTTAACATCTATAATTAATTAAGGGGATAGAAGAATGTGTTTGCCTTAATAATGTCATTAAAATCTGCATAATAATCTAACTTAGGCTTTATGAGACTTTATAGCCGTACCTATGTTTACAGGCAAAGCTGGGAACTGAACCTGTTTTTCTGAATGGAGAGGAAGTGTCTGAGAGGGAACAGAGACGAGGACATCTCCTGTGTTTCAATAGCAAATTGCCTGAGTGCCAAACTCGAGAGAGAAAAAAAAGCTTTTAGAGACACGGCAAATCTACAATTCAGAGGCTCAAGGCAAAAAGAGGGAATAGCTGCTGTGGCAGATGGTGCAGTCAGTCAGGGAACGATGTGGAATTAGCTCAGAGGTTAGAGACGCCCGGCTTGTGACCGGTTACTCGTTGAAGTCCCTCCACCAGCTTACACTGTCTTCGGGGACGTGTACGAGTGCGGCTGCCTTCTCTCATCAATGCTCCATCTATGCAGGGAAAGCACAGAACAGAACTGCAGCTCCTCGCAATGTCTCTCCTCAAAAACCTTCCGCCATAGTTGAAATTGCTTCGTCGTGTCCTGTGGTCGTCTCGCTTGAATTACTGGCTTTCATCAGTTTTTTATAAGCTTTCAGAAAACGTGTGTACAAATACAAAATGAACGCAGAGTACGGACACAAGGCTCCGTCCGTGAACGTGTCCGACGCTGAGCATCAATGAGCCTGAACATTAGAGAACAGCGGTCATAATACACGTAGTATATTTACACACGTGTGGAGTGAGAGTCAAGACACTTTGACAAACACACAGTATCAGTGGTGTCGATCAAAATAAAGCACATGCAGACACCGCATTAAATGTGTCACTCACAATCACCACTGGTTTATTAACAAGCAGAAAGTCAACGGACTGCAGGGCTGTGACAGCTTGTGATTTGACTGTGTCCTCCTGGAATATCACACCGTTTAAATTTCATATTAGTTCATATCAGCGTTCATTCCAACAAACTGACGGTGCAAATTGCTGAACTCTATGAAAGTGGATCTGTTCCTCTAAAGGGGAAAGTCACAGTGTGGAGGTCAGGGATGATGGATGGATCCTACTTATATGCAAAGTCACTGCAATTAATATTATCTTTGATTTGGAAACCACAACTTCTGTCTTTATCAAGTCTCTACTGGAAGTTTTAGTTTCGTTAACATGTCACTGACGGTCAGAAGCTTCCATCTGTTTCTCCTCAAATCGGAAAAATCCAACTTCATCTCTATCGAGTATGAAAACTGAACACAACTCGTGCTACGTTTACTTCACCTGCGCTAGTGTCTGAAAAGAGGTGAACTCCTTCCAGCACGCTGCAGAAAAACAAGCGTCCCAGGGCCTCCATCTTCTTTATGGCCTGAGATAAGCCCAGAGCTCCGCGGTGCAGGATCAATTAAAAACATACAGCCGTTAATTTTCCTGCGGCTTTGAGCGATAAACTCTGATTGCACAAGGATGCAGCAATCTGTAAATTAATCTGGTGGTGGGTTTGTATTTATTGTGCACGGTGAGAACCGAGCATCTGATGCAAAACCTCTGGCACATTGTTTATCTCAGTTCCAGACGTGGATGCTTTTGTTTTGGACGCAGAAAACAACAGATCTCTGCTCTGGCATCAGCAGCCGTGGTCGAGCAGAGGGCCCCTCAGCAGCTCTGTGTGCTGCTCGTACGCCGTGTGCACGTGTACTCACGGCCAGCAGGCGGTTCTTCTCCTTCTCGGCGTTGTTCAGAGCGGTTTCCAGGGTCACTCTGTGCTTCTTGGCCACTTCCTCCACAGCTCGAGTCTGGCTCTCCTTCATCTGGCTGCCCTCCTCCTCGTGTCGGACCCGCATGTTGCTCATGTCCTGCTCGTGGGACGTCTTCTCCTCGTGCAGGGTCTGACGGACGCAGAAACACAAACACGTCCGTTTTAAAATATGCTCAGAGGTGAGACGACACACTGACGGACGGGGAGAGAGCGCCCGGGCTGACATTTACACCACATGCTGTATTATGCAGCCACATTGCCAGTGTTTACTGATCGACAGCCAAAGGAATCAATACTTCACTCCGTCTCTCTGTATCTGCTGTTTTGTCTCTATTTTCCATTTTCTCACCATTTCACACTCAAATGTGTTTTTTTTCTTCCTTGCAGCACTGGAACGAGTTCGCTGAACAAAGCCTCCGGGGCACGTTCCATCGGGGGGGTTAATGGTAATGGGGTTATTGATTACGGATCCGTGAAAGCCCCCAGACATGACCCCGCGGCCATTACGGCTCTAAATGGAGCTGGTGTTGTCTTCAGCATCAGGAGAGACAGAGTTAAGGGATATTTTAGGCTCCGTAGAGTATTTTTCTGTATTTCTGCTTCATACACCGTCTCCTTATCTACTGGAATCTGGAATCTTTACAGCAGGATTGTAAATGAACACTAAAGACGTGAAAACTTAAATTTACTAAAAAACCGGTGACACTGATTCATCAGCACAGATAATTAACGCAGCCTAAAACACATGCACAATAATCTGTCTTCTATTTAGCTTCATCACTCGCAAAACAAAACCAGCGTGTAACTGGCACATTATCAGACGCTGGCAGCAACATGAAAAAACACTAATGTGCCACCAGGGATTCACTCATGTTTGTTTTGGAATCGTTGCCTCCAAAACCGAGGCCTGTTCTTGGAAATCCCCCAAGAGGCGTCCATCAAACTGGTCGGACCGAGCGAGACCGCTGTGACATCATATGGCCAAACGAACCTGAGGGGAACCGAACGTCCTCTCAAAGGAACTGGGCCCTGAAAACATCCTGGGAGGTAAATTCCTCCTCTTGTGGGGCGAAGAAGACGAAGAACACAAAAAGGCAAATGAAGGAAAAACCAAGACTCACACTAATGTAATGACTTTTCCACAGCTTCCTTATAATTGAAGTGTTTTATACTCTGCTAATGTCGTTCAAGCACGATCGAGCCAAAAAAATCCCTGCGAAGTGAGAAAAACTCGAAAAACACATTCCGCTACAGAAGTGTTTGTTCTTTTCTTGTAATGTGGCAGCGTTGGAAATCCCCAATCGATGGTTTCACCAGTAGCCGGATGAATGCGAATGAAGCGTTTAAAGCAGAAATCGGCGGAGCTCGAGGAGACGCAAGAGGAAGGTGGTGGGAAGTTTAAGCGGCGCGGGCTCGTCTATTATCCTCGGGGAAGACATTGAAATTCACAGCAGCGTCTCTCGGTGGGAGGACTCGGCCGGCTCCCGGAGGATTACACTGCACAAATGTCAGAGATAGATGAGAACACACACACATGAAGCAGCAACACTTGACATTTACCGTGGGCTGCGGTTGGTCTGCTGACTACACTGTTCCTTAAACCATCTGACCTTTAAGCTTCTTGGTTTTGGAAACGAGGAGCGGCCTCGCTTCAAAGTTCGTAAAAAAGCCGTGATTGACAGGTTTGACTCTTTAAACTGTTTGACGATTACAGGTCCGTTTATTTATTTATTTATTTTTTTTCCTCTGACTCTTTTCCGCCGACGATGCATTTTTTAAAAAATTTGCTGCACACATGAGATTGATTTTTTCTTCCGAGGGCGATTTCACACCGACCTTGTTCGGGTTCGGACCTTCAAACTTTTCAGTTTCGTCCGAACCAATAAACCAGGAGTGAAAGGGGCCTTGAACAGAACAGGAGAGGCGGTGTCTCATTTTTTTAGGGGGAGTTTTTCTTACAGTAAACAAAGAAGTGGAATCCTCTCGCAGGATTAGTCTTCACCTCTGATGATAGACCTTTATTTCGCTGGTCGTGAAACAATAACGATAGAACAGCGGCAACAGAATAAACCAAGAACCGGTTCATTTTTCTGTTTATTTTAAATTCAAACAGAAAGACTAGTTCACGCCAAGCTGACAACACGCTGACGTCAGACACACGCTCGTCTACAAACCAATCGGAGTCGAGTAAAGGACGACAGGACGTACGTATGTAAGACAACATCCTTTGGTCCCTAAATTACAACGTGAAACCAAATCTAACCAGATCAAATGTGAACAATGGGACAAAGACACGAAGCCTGGTTCAGACTCTCAGTGAGAAAACGCACTTAATCTCGGTTTAGTCTCTGTAAAGAGAGACAGAGTGAGGGGGGAGTCTTTATCCATATTATATATATCATATACCCACACCAAAATATTTGTGTTCTTTATGAAAAAAACCCCCCTGAATTATATCAACAATTCATGTCAAGTAGTCTTTTAGATCAGACTTTGGCTTTGGGCTGAAAACCTCACACGAGAACACGGGAGGATTAGCGGCTCTGCAAAGTCACAGGAAACTCAGGGTTGCCCAAGGAAAATAAATAGAAAAACCAAATAGAATTGAAGAAATAAATCGCTTCTCCTCTCGGGGTGAGAACAGCTTCAGATCCCTGAAGCTGGACTGTGGGGTTCACTGTGGAGTTTGAGGTGAGACAGTGGTGACGGCAGTGACTGAAGACAGAAGCGTTAATATCTCTCTCTCTCTCGAACCTGCATCCTAATTACTTTGCTGAAGTTCCTCTGAAGTTTTTCCTGTTTTTAACGCAAAGGACGAATTTCTCCTAAGTTCTCGTGTTTTAACACCGCTGAACGGGTCGGGAGCAGAGTACACAGAAAAGTTAAGTCGCGGCTTCTTAATGAGTTATTGGCTATTCATGACGCATTCCTTCCAGCCTGATGTGAATATTAAACACCGGCAGCAAACGCACGCACCTTCTCCAGGGACTGGATCTGCTGTTTCTGCCTGTCGTCCAGGGCCTGGCTCTGGCTCTGCAGTGCCTCCCTCTCTTCCTCTATCCTCAGCACCTTGTCCTTCAGCCGGCTCCGCTCGTTGTCCAGGTCCCTGATGGCCGCCTCCTGAGTCATCTGGGTGGCCTGCAGGCTGCTGATCTGACCTGTGACGGGAGACGTGACAAGGGTGCAAACAGTGAAGTGGCAGCCATCTGCGATCTGTGTTCGTCCAGCAGGCGTCTGGTAATCCAGATTTGTTTTTGTCTGTCTGTCAGTGAGCTGCAACCCACTTGATCAACAAAAGGCGGTTTAGATAAGACATAAAGAGGAGGTGTGTGAAAATACAAAAAATACAATCCACACTGTAACTTCCCTTGAATACAGTCTACCACTAACACTTCCACCCGACCACAGCAACAGAAAACCAACATTTGTTCCCCTTTAAGTAGAAATAAACAAGAATGCGGGATCTGTGTCGTAGCTTCCGTTACCAGCTGGATGTTATTTGTCTCTCACGTGCAAACAGCTGCGGAGGAAACTGATAAAACGTTCTCGTGGGGCGTGACGAGCTCATAGGAGCTAATGGGCCGAACGTAATTCTGCTGCTATCGCTCACACATTTTCCGACAGTAATGCTTAAGCGATATTGTTGCGCAAAGTACCGACGGAGAGACATCGGGAGACATTAAATCACATCCTAACATGCAAACCCACAAAACGTGAACCTTAAACTGGGCATAATTGATGTGAGACGATGTTTCCTCTGCCTCTCGGGGACTGGGGATACCATGAGCGTGGATATACAGCAGCGGGGCCGCGGTGCCTGGGAAGCTGCTTGACGTGTTTGCACGACAAACCCAGGACGTGTCCTGAGGGGAAGCACGCGTACGAGCATTCGATTGAATTTCGAGCAGAGAGGAGGTTTGAGTCTTACTGGCTTTGAGCAGTATCTCGGTGGCTTGCTGCTGAACTCGGTCTCTGGCTGCCTCCAGTTCGCACTCGGCTTCCTTCTGACGGATTTCCACAATCTCCGAGTTCTGGGTCACCTCATCCAGCTGCCTGGATAAGTCCTGCAGAGGAATCACAGCAGAACAGAGAGGAGAGAAAGGTCCGTGAACACGTGGAAGACACATGAGAAAAGGGAACTACTTATAATTTAATAAACCATAATGTCAATGTCAATCAACATATAAGTAGCCCTGGTGCCTCTGAACAAAATGAGCCGTAGCCCCTCTTTAACTGCTAGTGCGCTATAATCAATACGTCTGAAGGAACAATGGAAAATGGCCGATGTGAAAACAATGTGACAATGTGAGAGAGGCTGCAGACGTTCATCTCCTGAAGCCGGCCCACGCCTCATTGTTTTTTCCGCCGTACGCTCCAGAAGTTTACAGCTTTCATAGCATTGTTTTCAGCCCCAGCAGGCATCAGTTCTCAGGAGGAAGAGACTGTGTCCACCTGCTGCCCGGCAGCAAACAGCAGACACACGCAGAAGAAGAATCGCTGGTGGACATATAGTGGAGCTTTTAGCAGCTGAGGAACCAGACATCTCCCCTCAGGAGATGGTGGAGACCACAGACAGAGTTTTATTTTGGAGTTATATTTGAGATTCGACCAAAAATATGAGTCTAAATTAAGGATACTGTTGTTTAATGGCGGCTGGATGCAGACAACATTATTAATAAATGCACAATTGACCTATTTCCACTGTAAACAAAAGAGTTAACTAAATAATTGTATGTAGCATATTAGACTAGTTACGGTCAAAGTTTAGGGTTTTTACATGATGAGTTAAATGTTAGTTTAGTCTGTACATGTTGTTGATTTGTTTTAAGGTCGTCAACTTTCCATAGCTGCTCTTAGTTTCAACAAAACCTCACAGATTTAAAATAAAAACATGCAACACATCCATATTTAGAGAGATTAGGAAACAGAGACAATTGAATGGAAGTAGAATAAATATGAAAGAGAAAAAGGTTAAAGTTGTAAACAGACGTGCAGAACTTGAGACGTGTAAATATAAACAAACAACTTCTGGAATGAAGGAATCACGATGAATTATTTTATAAGATACTTATGAAATATGAAGTGTTGACAAGACGTTTAATGTGAGACCCGCTGGCAGCATATTACCAATAATGACGCTCATGTATGTTAATACTGATTTCTGCTCAATTAATCCGAACTAGACTTCAGGGAGGGATTTGTGGCGCACGCCCACGCGCACACACACACACACACACACACACACACACACACACACACACACACACACACACACACACACACACACACACACCAATAAAGCACTCTGAAAGAACTCTTGAGAGGCAATTCCACATCTTTCCATCCCATCAAACGTTCTGCCTAAAACTTAATTAAGACAATGAAATCTAAGCATGATAATAACCACTGAGGACTCACACACAAATTAGCCCTGGTGTGTGTGTGTGTGTGTGTGTGTGTGTGTGTGTGTGTGTGTGTGTGTGTGTGTATGCTGATATCCCTGATGAGCCCGTGGCAGGGAGCTGCACATGGTGACCTCCAGGTTCAGATAAGAGATCCATACAGAGATTGATCGTTTGGAGGAGAGTTCACAGAAAGCACAGACATGTTTCCGTTAGGACTTCGCTCCAGGTCGGGGGCGGGGCTCCGGTCATGGATGTCATCGCATGGAGGATTGGATTTTGACGAGTGAGGAACCATCTGTTGGAGTTCTTTAAAACGGGTTTCAGGGACGAGGCTATATAGTATATTGTGTATGACTTGTAGTGAGGTGGAGGGTAAATAATGTAAGGAATATGTTTTTCATCCTTATTTCCTCAAAAGTTAAAGAGGCTAAAGAGTTGATCTCCTTTGTTCCGTTTGAAGATGATGCTACTCTTTTAAAAACCGGTGACTTATTAAATTCTTTCATTTCTCAAACAGGGTCAGTAGCTTTTCTTGCAGAGGATTAAAAATATCTTAATTAACTGTATCTCTTCTGATCTATCTGAGCTAAAAGAAGATTTCTATTGTTGGAGACGTCTAGTCATTACCTCTGATTCAGCTGTAATCAGATTCAAACACACACAGACACACACAGACACACACAGACACACACAGACACACACAGACACACACTTCTGTCAGTCACTCGTATTGGACCTGGCTGAATCCTTCATTGCCATTTAAATATAAAAGGTGCTGAGAGCAGTGATTTATTGTTTTATCCCACTGAAAGGTTTCTACCTGAGAGTGAAGGTCCAAAGACTAAACGTCACTTCACTCGAGCTTTTATATTTCTACAGGAACTTCAGAACTTTCAGACGTTGTTATATTTGTCTCAGTCAATCCACTCAATGATTTACTTGCTTTTCTGTGAAGATCTGCTGACTTATCGGGATCGTGCGCTGACGTGCGTTCGGCCTGTTGTTGCCCTCGCTTCGTTTTGTTTTTCCAACTTGCTTTATTATCCTTTGCAAATTGCAACAGAGCTATTTCCCTTCGGGGATCATTAAAGTATTGTTTGATTGTGTGTAACTCCTGAGCTGAAGGAGCGTGACGGAGAACACCGGAGCAGGGAGCTGTGACGTCCTGACACCAGCCACACCGGTGCTCAGTTCACAGCTGACGTCACTTCTTCTACCCATGAAGAGTGCGAGCGCAGTAATTACGACCCCTGGGACAAGGGAACGTTTTCATTCGGTGCAATGTTTTTAATTTAACCTGAATGAAAAGAAAAAGTCTTAAAGACATCACACAACAAAAGATTACCAACGACAGGCGAGTGTGGAAAACAAGACGTGAGGTGTGTTCTGAGGTGAGAAAACTAAAAACATGAAAGCTTCTGCTGTGTGGGATTGTTGAGGATGAAATAAAAATCCAGTATCTCTCATCGACGAACTCTCAGCAGGAGTTGAAGGTTTATGAGATTACGTTCGTGGTCTGAGGCTGTTATTAAGAGATTATTGTGATATTACCTCGGCAACAATATAACATATCAGCTCCCGAAAGATGAAACCAGTCACAGATCAGATTGTTGCTACGCTCCGATAGCTCGTCTCACGCCTCGCGTCAGACGAGAGAATCTGGAGGAGCTGTCAAGTGAAGCTGGTTTCAAGCTCCTCTGCTCCGCCGCTCTGTCGTCATTTCTTTATCTGGGTTACAGTTAATTGCTCCTTTAACGAAAGAAATGATTACGAAACTCCAGGAGCATCACAGCCACTGCTGACCTGGATCTCAGCACCACGGAGGGAGGAGGGAGGAGGGGGGGGGGGGGGGGGACAGACACTACACAACTCGTTCTACTCCAAAGACACTACACAACTCGTTCTACTCCAAAGACACTACACAACTCGTTCTACTCCAAAGACACTACACAACTCGTTCTACTCCGAAGACACTACACAACTCGTTCTACTCCGAAGACACTACACAACTCGTTCCACTCCGAAGACACTACACAACTCGTTCCACTCCGAAGACACTACACAACTCGTTCCACTCCGAAGACACTACACAACTCGTTCTACTCCAAAGACACTACACAACTCGTTCCACTCCGAAGACACTACACAACTCGTTCTACTCCAAAGACACTACACAACTCGTTCTACTCCAAAGACACTACACAACTCGTTCTACTCCGAAGACACTACACAACTCGTTCTACTCCGAAGACACTACACAACTCGTTCCACTCCGAAGACACTACACAACTCGTTCTACTCCAAAGACACTACACAACTCGTTCTACTCCAAAGACACTACACAACTCGTTCTACTCCGAAGACACTACACAACTCGTTCTACTCCAAAGACACTACACAACTCGTTCTACTCCAAAGACACTACACAACTCGTTCTACTCCAAAGACACTACACAACTCGTTCTACTCCAAAGACACTACACAACTCGTTCTACTCCAAAGACACTACACAACTCGTTCTACTCCGAAGACACTACACAACTCGTTCTACTCCGAAGACACTACACAACTCGTTCCACTCCGAAGACACTACACAACTCGTTCTACTCCAAAGACACTACACAACTCGTTCTACTCCAAAGACACTACACAACTCGTTCCACTCCAAAGACACTACACAACTCGTTCTACTCCAAAGACACTACACAACTCGTTCCACTCCAAAGACACTACACAACTCGTTCCACTCCAAAGACACTACACAACTCGTTCCACTCCAAAGACACTACACAACTCGTTCTACTCCGAAGACACTACACAACTCGTTCTACTCCAAAGACGCTACACAACTCGTTCTACTCCAAAGACGCTACACAACTCGTTCTACTCCAAAGACACTACACGACTCGTTCCACTCCGAAGACACTACACAACTCGTTCCACTCCGAAGACACTACACAACTCATTCTACTCCAAAGACGCTACACAACTCGTTCTACTCCAAAGACACTACACAACTCGTTCTACTCCGAAGACACTACACAACTCGTTCCACTCCGAAGACACTACACAACTCGTTCCACTCCGAAGACACTACACAACTCGTTCCACTCCGAAGACACTACACAACTCGTTCCACTCCGAAGACACTACACAACTCGTTCTACTCCGAAGACACTACACAACTCGTTCTACTCCAAAGACACTACACAACTCGTTCTACTCCAAAGACGCTACACAACTCGTTCTACTCCAAAGACACTACACAACTCGTTCTACTCCAAAGACGCTACACAACTCAGACAATTTCAGAAACAGTTCAAGTGATGACAAAACAAACAGAAATGCTATTTTTGCCATCACACCAATGCACGTTACTTCCAAAGTGCTGAACTCTTGGCTCTTGAATTGATTGAACAGTTTTTAATTGCTTTTATCATTTTTGTTTTTCTTTAAGCAATTTGTAACTTTGTTTTGAAAAGTGTCTTATTGTTTCTATCATTATTATTATTATTATAATTATTATAACTAAGACATTAGTCAAGAGGAGGTTATGTTTTCACCCCGGTCCATTTGTCCATTATCATATTTCGGGGACTGAAATCTATGAGTGTGTGACATTCTAGTTTTTAACATAACTGATCTTTCCTTCCAAATTTAAACAACCTCACTCGATTATTAATTGTCTGATAACTGCAAAGAAATATCAAAAAGCAAGACGACCCCATGAACGAGTCACACGCGTGTGGACCGAGCTGTGAAACACGGCTCCGCTCTCCAGCCTCTCCAGCCTCTCCAGCCTCTCCAGCCTCTCCAGCCTCTCGAGCCCCATCGAGCATCTGAGAGGTGGCTCCTGTGATGTGGAGCTGCAGTCGCATGGAGAGACATGATTCGGTGTGAATCTTCCCAGACGGTTGTTTCCGAGCTCTGCGAGGCTGCTTGTTATGAGACTCGGACTTTGTGGCCTCGACAGGTACATTAGAGTCAGAGAAGAAACATCTAGATGGACTCACAAACAGAAGAACACGTCTTATTTTCTCACAGGAGTGAAAAGCAGCAGCTATCAAAGGGAATCAATGGACTCGGGACTTTCTTATTTTTCCTTCAAGTCCTTTCTTCTCGTCCCAATTTCCTCGTGCAAACAACGCAGGGCAAACATTTCCTTTTCTTTCTGTGTGAACAACCTTAATAAAAGACTCCATCCGAATAATGATGTTTTTCCGAAGGTGGCCTGGAAGAGCTGCTTTCTCTGTAATATCTAAAAGGTTCAGATGTGGTTCCTATGATCACTATGGCCTGAACAGAATATCTGTAACAAATCAAATTATAATTAATTGCCCAAGTTGAGCCCGACCGATTTATTGATCAGGATATTGGCATTGTTTTTTTCTGTTTGCCGACATGTACACTTTTTTTTTTATGGAGTAAACTCTGCAGAAAATATGCATTTATGTTTTCATATTCTACATATCTGGTTGTATTTGTTAAGCATCAGTGAGCCAATAAATAAATTGTGTTTTCTTTGTATTTAGTTATTTACAATTAAGTCAATGGTTATAGTCTAAAATGATTAAGCCTCAATCACATTTCTTTGTCATAAGTTTGATAACAACATCATAGGAATCATTGCAAATATTTTTTTTTGTAAATATACATATTGCCTGATATATCAGTATTGAAAATTAATAAACTACCTTTAAGTTTTTTGTGTTTTTGACCTTCATTTTATCATCTGCTCCAAAAGGTCAGATTTTGTAGACTGTCCATAAAACCTGTTTTAGTATAAGTCCAGTCACTCTTGAGGCTGTTGCTGTCCTTCATAGTTCTGTTACAACAGGAAGTTGTGATGAGTGGAATCAGCTGATTGGTTCACACTCACCTTGACGCTGCTCTCAGCCGTGTTGAGAGACGAGTGGAGCTTGTGGGACTTGTCCCGGTTCTCCCGGGCTTCGTCCGTCACCCTGACCAGCTCGGCCCGCAGCTTCCCGAGGGTCTTCTGAAGAGCCGCCTCCTGACTCTGGAACTCCCGCCGCAGCTCGGACTCGGTGCGTTTCCATGCCAACAGGTTGTCGGCGGTCAGCTGCTGCGTTCTCTTCATGGCTTCCAGCTCGCGCTCGTAAAAGGCCTGAGCCTGGGGACAGACACACGGGTGAGAAACCATCCATCACTGAGGACAACACGTCCAAACAGCTTGATGGAAGATATGAAACACAAAGCCGTATGTCTCTAACACTGTGCGTGAGTGAGGCGGCTGAACAGCTTCGAGATGTCGTATTTACATCGTGACACTCAGCCTTCACTTTCATCAAGGTCGTCATAAGAGTGTCAGTGAATGCAGTCTTTTTTAAAGGATGTTCAGTAAAGCTCACCAGAGCCTGTCCACTTCTTATTAATGCTGCTGTGCTTGACCGAATTCCCCTAGAACGCAGTCACAAGGTTTCCCCTCAATAAATGCAAGAAGCTAAACGGATAAAATATATATTTACACCTGCTTCAGGACAAAAATGCATCATATTATTCTATCATCCAGGTTGTGCTTGTCCTCAGAAGATACAGTATATCTGCACGACGCTGCATGAAGCCTATCGTCCAATTATGTGCACAATAAACTCCTCATCATGCATTAATTAACTTTCTTTATAGGTGTTTAAATGTAATGCAGTACTGTGGGTGCAGCACCTTGCTGAGTTTGGCCTCGTACTCCTCCACCAGTCTCTTTTTGTCTTGTTTGAGCTCCTCCACCCGCTCCGCCAAAGAGTCCACCTGCAACAAATCAGGAAGGACATCTTCAAACAGTCGGTACGGACTTGGAGGTTTTGTTAAGAGAGATAAAACTGGTTTAGAAAATGTGTACATCACTTCTAGACGCTGTAACATGATGGCATTGGGCTGTATATAGAAAGTTTAACCTGCTCTAGAGTTGAAGTAGCAGGAGCAGAGGTCTGACTCTCTGCATGGACGGTAATAACTTTATGGACGATAGCACGAGCAAGCATGAGGCAAATCGTGCAGCTCACAGCTTCACAATGCAGCAACAGAAGAAAAACCAAATTAACAAATTTGTTGTTTTCGGAAGTGTAAACCGTTTTTGGGGTTTCAATCTGAAACTGTGGCAGGACAAGATAGAACGTGGCGGACTGTCACAATCAGTCGTCTCACTCTCTTCTCGTCTCCGTTGTCGTGACGCAGCTCGATGCCGTGTTCGTCGGGAGCTGATCTACTTTCGCAGCAGTTACCTCAGCCTTGTGCAGCTGGCCCAGTTTCTCCTGGTCTTTGCTGTAGTTGGCGTTGTGGCTCTGGTGGCTGCGCAGGAGCTCCTGGATCTCCTGCCTGTGCTGGCCCTTCAGCTCCTCCTGAGCCGCCTGCTTCTCCTGCTCGAACTGGGCCTGGGCCTGGCTGAACGTGCGCAGCTTCTCTTCGAAGGACCGCCGCATCTCCTCCACCTCCCTGGACATGGACACCACCCGCTGCGTGTGCTGCCGGAGGAGACGGAGAATAAAGGCCTGAGCTAACAGGGGGATTGATTTATGGATTTGCGGGCTTCTTACACGGTGGGTAAACTTTTTAAAAGCTCCAGGCCAGGTGGTGATGTACTGGCTCAGGGGGAATTTGACCTTCTGGCTTCCGACCTGTCGGCTCTAATTTAGCACAGAAAACCAGCAGGCAAACTAAACAGAAACCAACCGTTTGTGAGTAAGCTACCACTCGATGTGCGGATATGACTAGAGGAGCCCTGATGCAGCCTGTCAGTATCAATCAGGCGCCACTCGATGAACAATATTGACAACTGGACCAGATGGTTTTTCTGAATGTGTTGAAGTTGGTGCAGCAAATACTAATCATCTGTAAGCACCAGATTTGAAACACTTTTTTAATTTAATTTGGCCGAACTGTCTGAAACGTTTTACCACAGCAGCAGATAGAAAAATATGAATTTGAATTTTGTGTAACCTGAAGCTCTTAAGCAGTTTGCTCACGCTGAAATTAAACTCTGGATAAATGAAGTCAGAGAGAGCAGATGGGGGGTGTGACTGATGAGGTGTGTGTGTCACTCAGAATCACATCCTCTTCCCTCTCTGTGTGTAAACCTGCACAATAATATCACCCGTCTGTCTGTTACCTGTCAGCTGCTGCATCGATTTGAAACTCTCCTCCATTCACACACACAAAGAAAAGGCCACACAGTCCACACTGTCTGACTTGAATACTGTACGTGTGTTATCGGGCTAATACACCATGAGCTTAAGAGCGCTAAAGATACTCCTCCGACACACAGACAGACACACACAGACAGACACACACAGACAGCCTCAGTACACAAAGTTCATCTGTGAATAAAACTCAAAAGTAAAATATCCTGGGTTCGAACGTCGCCGTCTTGCACGTTTCCCGTGGATACGTGTGCTCAACCAATCACGAGTGAGTCTCCGCTGTCAATCATGATGCTTCTCCCTGTTTTAGCATCAAATTCCTGATGAAAACCAAACTTATTAGAACTGATAATCAGACGTATTGTTGGACTAATCATCTGCCAGATGAATAGATGTAAACGTGCTTTGAAAAGGTGTAAATGCATCTGTCTCTTTAAGACGTGGGGGGGTTATGTTTACTTCTCCCAGATGAAACTGCGTCACTGAGCAATCTGGAAATAGCTTCTCACCAGTTCGACCCACTGTGATGAATAACTCTGAAAACATCATATGTTCCCTCGGATTCATTAACGTAAAGCAACAGGGAGCAAAAAAAAAAAAAAAAAAAACACCAACTGGGAGTTTATCACACAGACGACGCAGCAAGCTGCTGTTTTCTCTGATCCCTGATCAGTTCAGCCAAAGGACGATCTGTCATCCTGGTGATTGTGCTGATTTTACCCAGATACAAGCTGAAAGAAGCTGTGCATTGTCTCACCACCACTACAACACAACGACAGCAGCGTCCAGACCAAAAGACAAAAGGCGGAGCGGACAGAGAGCGACTCTCCGGCCTCGCAGCAGGACGCAGACACAGACATTAGCGGCTGATTGCCTGCAACTGTGACCGGCAGCGTCCTGCAGAGCACAGCTGCCGGTTACCAGAGACACACACAGAGACACCATTCCTCCGTCTACCTGAGCCTCGGTGCACAGCTGCATGTCCTCCACCCTCTGGCGGTAGCTCTCGAACTCGGCCAGCGCCTGTCTCTTCATCCTCTCGTGGAGCTCCAT
The DNA here is from genome assembly GCF_009819705.1 of Hippoglossus hippoglossus. NCBI lineage: Eukaryota > Metazoa > Chordata > Actinopteri > Pleuronectiformes > Pleuronectidae > Hippoglossus > Hippoglossus hippoglossus. The sequence goes on from NC_047174.1 coordinate 2,570,796, forward strand.
GGACTCCTCCAGAGACTGGATCCGCTTCTTCAGGTCCATCTCATCGCTGATCTTACTCTTGTACTGCAACAGACGAGTAGGAACCAGTTAGACAAACACATCTATGACTAAATGTGCATTAATCATGAGGATACGTTTGGCACAGTGAAGGTGACGTTTGTCAGAAAATGTTCAAAGATGCCTTGTGTCCGAATGTTCCTACAAACTCCACCGAATCTTTAGATAATCTAACAAACAACCTGTACAAGATTTTAAATGTCAATTTAGCAGCAAACAATTATTTTCTATGCAGAAATATAGTGTGAGAGCTGTGATCTGAGCTTCTTTGGTCTCAGAGTCCAGCAGAAAGGTAAAAACGACTTTCCAGAATTTCCTCGACGGCAAAAACAATGTTCCTCGTCTAAAGAGGCCTTTGACAAAAGCCATTTTCACACGGCTACCTATTCAATCTCAGTCCCAACTAAACATATTCACTTTATTTTGTGTTGAAAGGCTAAAAGAAAGAGACCAGTGTCCATATTGGCTGTTTTTCTGGAATGAAAAACCCTCCGGCCGCTAAAAGCCTCCATCTGGAATCAGAAGAGGTTTTTATTCTCCTTCCTGACGTTGATGTTCGATGCTCAGCTTCTAGTTTAGTCACACTGCTGTCAAGGAAGCAAGTAATCCTCATTAGGAGTGATGGCATATACACCTAAATTATAAATATTCAGCTGTTTTAATATTAATGAGCTGGTAAATGTGATCTCAGCTCTCTGGCTCTCCAGCACATCGGCTGCTATGAGATGGTTGTGCACCGACAGAAGCTTAGCATGTGTCAGGTATGTATATGATGGTATTATGAACATATCATATCTCAATCCATTTCTAAAGGGTCATTTTAAATCTTCTTTAAATCAAAGCTCCCTGATACTCATGTGAAAACGTCTCTGCTGCACTTCATTAATTAAACCAGAAAGAGATATTTATAACTCACAAGTTGTCATTTCATCAGTAATTTACTTTTTCTTTCCAGGAAGCCGCAATTTATTACATTACTTATGTAAATTAATATTCATTCACACCCATAAAACTCCTTTTTCTCCTTATTAAAATTTCCTCAAGTCAACTCCATTCCATCTTAACGTTAAAGTATTGTTTGTGTCACAGCTCTTGCTGATAACAAATTTAAATGCAAAGTAAAAACCTGCAGTATCTTCTCTCTGGTCTCCGAGAGGATCTGCTGCACCTCCTCTTCGTGGGCCTCCTTCAAGGTGGCGATGGCCGCCTCGTGTTCGTCGTTTTTCGTGTTCAGCGCATAGATAACCTGCGAGGGAGGAAGAGGAAACACGGGCCAGTCAGCTTGGTCTCACAGGAGGACACAGCGGGCGGATGTGTTAGTCAAACACTAAAGTGGACAGTAGTAAAGTGAAGAGGAAAACATGACAGAACGCTAAAATGACCGTAAAGCGGATATTGATGTGTTTTGTAACGGACAGCGTTCGATGCCGGGATATTGTGGCTTCATCTCTGGATGGTGGGAGGAAGTGGAGATGCTTCATCCATCTCTACATAAAGAAATATACATCACTGGTGATCTATGTGTAAATGTTGTTGACTTATCCAGTTCACATTAATCATTTACTACATTATACAATTCTAATCAGTTGAAATGCAAATGACTGTGTACAGTAAATTGTGTAGCAACCCCCCCCCCGGTGCTGAGAAGCATCAGTGATACGTCGTGAATTAGAAATCGGTCGATGCCGCGTACGTCTGCGGATAAAAATAACACGAGCAAACTATTGTGCATGAGATTGACCTTTTAAATCTGTCCCAAAAATACATGCAGCCATCCAGAGAGCGATAATCTGACAGAGCAGTGATCCCCTGCTCACAGGCCGAGTCAGGGGAAGAAATGGGTTTTACATTTCCACATGAAAAACAAGGAGACGCCTTCCTCCCCCCCCCCACCCCCACCCAATGCTTCCCTCCCTGCCGTGAGAAACAAAGCTATGCGAAAATCCCAGTCAATAATTCAGCACATTGAACTGAGCGATGGAGCTAAAGAGCCTTTTGTTTACTCTGGACCGAAGTCCGTCAGCAGAATTAGGGAAAGGGAGTGCGGGGGGCGGGGGGGACGAGACAAAGAAGGACAGCGGCTTCCTTTGTGTCTTCATGAGAGATGAAAGGATGTAGTTTGACATGTGGTGATGTTTTCATACTCTTATTTATTTAGTCCTTAGCTCTGTCATAACTCAACCAGAGAAACTAATACACGTTATAATCAGGAGGTCCTCAGACATGGAAAGGCCCCGTGTGGAAGCACCTTTCATGATTCTGCAGGTATTTGGTCATAAATCAAGTTATTCGTCAGAGGAGCAGGTGAATGAACCCATCCAAAATCTGAAACGTCAAACTCATGAGGGAACAAGTGGTGAGGCCGGGGGGGGATCAGGAAACTTGGTACGATCCTCTGGGGACCATGAATCTCTGAATGTAGTAAACTTTAGTGGTTGAAACATTTGAGACAGGGACAAAGTGGTAGACTGTTTCTTCACTAAGGAGAATCAGATCAGAGACAAACCACTTGGAGCCAAATAAAGCTGCGTGCGGAAAATCCAGTTCCGTCCAAAATAAAACATCCCCCCCCCCCCCACCCCCCCACCCACAAGTATAAATCATTCAGCCAGCTCGGTCTCTCATCAGCTTAGGAAGTGAATGGAGCAGACGTAACAGTCACAGGAGCTAAAGAATCTCCCGTCTCACACACCGAGAGTCATCAGAGCACTTCTGCAGATGAGAGGCAATAATCATAACGCTGTCACAGACACACACACACACACACACACACACACACACACACACACACACACACACACACACACACACACACACACACACACACACACATACACACAATGAAATAACAAATATCCTGAAGTATACAAACACCGGCAGAGACTGTCAAGTTCCTCGCCCGTGTCCAAACTCATCAGTGTAATCAGTGCCTGCTAAACGGCCGGAGAGACGAGGAGGCACAGACAGTTTTGTGTTAATGTGTGTGTCTGTGTGTGTGTGTGTTTGTGTGTGTGTCTGTGTGTGTGTTCGCCTGGGAGACAAAGGCTGAGAATATTGCCATCACTGTCATCATGAGGCATCGACCAATATTGGATCTTGGAAGGCGGCAACATGACAAACAGTGATATTGTTTCCAAGGCGCCTGCAGATGCCTGTCAACATTCAGATTTCACATTCGAGTGTAAGTGAGCCATCGTTTCATTCTATAAAAACAATATGGAGGAAATGAATAGTTTTAGTATTATACAACATAAATTGTACGTTCAGGAATAGCCAGTGACACACACTGACACCCGGATTCACAGGATTTTCATCATTGGTGCTTAAGTGAAAAACCAAATCCTGGATCCACCCCCTGATATGGATCCACACCAACATGTGTTGGGTTCTTCCTTGTTTCATACTTCATCCTTCCACCAAGTTTCATCGTAATCCGTTGAGTACTTTTTGCATAATCCTGCTAACAACTAGAGTTCACAGACAAAAACACCACCTGTCTGGCGCAGGTAATTAACAGAGCCTGCAACATGAGCTTCCTTTTTATTAAACACAATGACAGGCTGCTGGTGAGTGTGTCCGAGTGTGTGCGTTTGTGTGCGTTCATTATTCTGAGGTGTGACTGTGTGAAAGAAAGAGAGAGAGGGGGAGAATAGTGTGAGACAGAGGGAGAGAGAGAGGGGGAGAGGAGTGTGAGACAGAGAGAGGGAGAGTGAGAGAGAGAGTGAGTCTGGTAGCGCTGATGCTTCCTCGCCTCCTCCGGTCGATCGGTGCGTGTCCTTGGAGGAGTTTGCATAAATGACAGAGACACCAGGCGGATCGATAAGGTGACAGCGAAATGCCACAAGTTTCATCCGTCAGCTGCGGAGAAAGTCACAGCTGAGGAACTCGCCGAGACTTCCAGCGGCCGCGCTGCAGCTGAGTCTCTGCTTCGCTGTTCAATGAAATATGACTTCTCCTGTCAAACACTGGAGGAAACTGGGGGGGGGGGGGGAAGTGTCACTTCCTTCACGGAACTTCCTTCTGTTTGCTTTAAATGTGACTTTTCAACCCCTGTTGTACTTTCTGCTGCCTCGTGACGCTCCCTCCATACAGAACAACTACTGTATATAACCTGAATATCATCCCAGAGATTTTTAAAGATATTCTCTCACTCTTGTACTTTTCTTTTCCACCATTTTTGTTTGGATACAGTCTGAAAAGTTCCTGAAACCTTGTTTCTTAGAAGAAACTCTGCAATCCTCAGAATATTTCAACATTTTCCCAAAAAGAAATCCGTGAATCGTAAACCTTTGTCTCCTCGAGGTTCGTTTCGGGGAGAAAGTAAAGACGCTGATGCACGATGAGAAAACTGATGACTTGGTCTTTTACTGCACTGGCAGGTTTATTCACATATTTTAAGGATATCGAGCTTCAGGGAATCATCACGAGAAAGGTTAGCGACTGACACCGTCCTGAAACGTGTCTAAACCTATTTTTGGCAACGATAATGACCAACACTGCAGCAAATAATGAAAATAAAAGTTTAATCGGAGCGAATCCCTGCAGAGCATTTCAACAACAGCGATGTGACGTCGCCTGACAGGGGAGATAAGTCATACGTTTTTAATTAGGTCGTAAAAGACAGGATTTTACGGTGCTATCAAGCTGCTTCAGTGTTTAGTGCTCTCGTTCACAACAGCTCAAAACGAAAAGTTGGTGCTTGTTTCTGTCTGAGGATTAAAATCATGATCTAAAGACACGATCGGATATCAACATCATGCACGTGATGAATAATGAGGTGATTAGTGGTTTCTGATATCCAGCAGTACCTCGTTTATAATTGGAAGGGAAAGGAGGCAGTATGGATGTTTTAAAAAATATCTTTAACTGTACTGCGTTCCCTGATTGGACCTAATTCTAAATATAATATATTTAACACACAGAAACATTTGTATGAAGACACAGCAGCAGACAAACCAGTGGCTTGAGCCTTTTATGTCATTGACAGTTTTGAGAATGGTATCGATCAACATATCTGACTCTCGCACAGTGAACAGAACAAAGGGAAATTCCCAAAATGCCAAAATGTTCCAATAAAATCAATTCTGTTTCCGATACTGGACCAGAAAGAGGAAAAAAAAACTATAAAACTATGATTATTTAGAATCGTCTTTACCTTAATTCCTCCCAGGTGAATCTAAAGCAAAGGCTCTGACACGACCGACTATATTTTGGTAGCACCGCATTGATTTCTTCACACTTGGGGATAAAATCATTAACCGTGTGGAAGAAGGGGCGACGGGGAGAAGCGGCGTTTAATTGCCTCAACAACTATTGATGTGTCATTTTGCTGGCAGGACCCTTTCTGAGCAGGCGCTGTCGCAGAGGGCAGTTTAGTGTAACACTGATTTGGCAAAGCAATTAACTTCATCATTGTTACGGCCGCATAACTTTTGTTGTGTTGATGGGAAAATCTGCCTCGTCGTCTTCTTTCTCCTCACTCGATTCTCTCTGTCTGAATGTTCAACCCTTAATACATCAATGTTTACGTAACGAGGGATTTTGCAGATACATTTCTTCCCTTCACATCATAAACAAAGAACAAATGAACTATAGTTAATCAATGAATCAGCTTTGTATCCACTACAAGTAAAAGCTCGATTTAACACATCTGTCCACGTTCTGTACATCCTGGTGTTTTCCTCCCTAAAGTCTCACCTGAACACTGTGGTGAGACGCGGGTGTAAAAGCCTCCCGAGGAACAATGGAAGGTGATTATCATTATCTTCTTACACTCATTATCGTTTAATCATCGTCTAATTGGAAATTTAATTTCTAATTTTGAGCGTGAGACACACTCCGGTTGTGTCGTCTCCTCGCTCTATCTGCTCGGTTGACATATTTCACACTTGTGTCGTGAAGCAGATGAGGTTATTGAAGTTAACACTGCTGCCTGAAGCCAGTTCTTATGCAATTAACCAGTTGTTAACCTCCTCTGTGTGTGTGTGTTAGTCTGTGTAGAATAATGTGTGTGTGTGTGTGTGTGTGTGTGTGTTCAGAGGTGATACCAGAACAAAGGAAGTCCAGTTTCAATCAGTCGCTTTCTTTCTCCATGAATTTGTCTAATTAGGTTGTGTTATTGAGATCAAAAGAGAACTACAGAAGAAACTGAGCCGCGAGTAAAAAAGAAAACACACTGGATTCTTTAAAATCAGTCCGTAGTGATGTTTTTAAATCCCTTGATTTGTTCGTCCAATGGGTCAAATCTTAGTAAGTTTAGTTACTGTCACATAAGACAAATAAAAGAATCTGAGAAATTGAAATCGGGGAATGTTTGGTAATTTGGCTAAAAAATGACTACAACAATTAATAGAAATAGAAGAATAGTTGACTGTTGAGTGACTAGAACAATCATTTCTCTTCTGGTTGTGTTTACTTAGATACAAAATATAATATAATGTATAAATATGGCACGTGTCACCCCTTCACTTCTTTGGGTTCCCAGTAACAAAGATGCCACATTTGAAGGAGGTTGGATGAACAGATTGGTGGATTACGTACAGATGGAGATTCCTCACATTAAAGTAAGATTAAAGTCACAGTCCCTAGACCCCAGGACGCATTAACAGTGTATAAAAATGGATACTTTCTTGTATTACAATCTTTTGTTATGATTTTATCATTAAAAATATCTTTCCTGAGGAGATTACACACCAGCCATTTACAGATTAAATCTAATATTGCTTCTCTGACTCTCACCTCTGCAATATGCTGCATCACAACTTCAACTTTCCAAACTTTTCATATTTCCAGACTGAAAAACTGTTCACAGGGGCGAAGTGGCGTCTCATTTCCAAAGCCTCGACATGATGCGTTTACTGGGAGTGAATTTAACGAAGCAGAGAGAGAGAGAGCGGGAGAGCGAGCGAGCAGGCGTAATTACTTTAATTATAATGTGTGGCTGTGATCTGCTAAACTGTAAGGTGCACCTTAATCCGCCGACTAATTATGGGACGTTCTGTGGTGGTGCTGTTGAGACGGAGCTGAGCTGATGAGTAAAACGCAAAGTTTGTCCTTGATTAAAAATCCGAATCAGCGGATCAGCACGTTTTACAGTTAAACTAAACAAACCTCATCGGCTGCTGGTTTTTAAATGAAGGAATCTGTGAAAACAAACTTGTCGACTGATTGAGGCAGAAAAAAACACCAAATGGAGCTAAGTGAGCAGCAGACTGTACATGTTCTGCTCTGCTGGTTGGGAAAGCTTTAAATGCAAATAACTTATATAGCTTTTTTAAATTGCACAAATAGATCAAGAGGCCACTCACTGCGGCTTCTGAGGCGATACCACTTGAATATGTTGGTTATGAAGACGTTGGTCTTTGTCCATGTGAATATTTTCTACAATTTACCGAAAGTCAAAACACTGCCTGACATCGTTCCACATAAAATATTCAAAATAAAACAACCATCACAGATCAAGCAGAATATCTAATTTAATCCAATATCAAACAAACACAGACTCCTGTTTAACTAATTACCTTTTAACTCATAAACATTACATTTGCTGTGATGGGAAAAAACAAGCCAGGTGTTTTACTCCAGTTTAATTCCTCTCTGCCCCGTCTGCTCGGTGTTTGGCAGCGACACGAGCAGCGCGTCATGTTTTCAGCAGCAGACATCAAATGTTACAATTAAAAGACTAAACTGTTGTTGGTTTTCAAAATTGCGCTTGAAGACTTCTGCATCTCGATTGTTTCACGTACCACAAACAGGATCAGAGGCGTGGAGAGGTGCATGTACACAGTGATCTGTCACCTGTGTACTTTAAGTATCTTTGTTTAAGTATAAGTATAGAAACATATATGAAAGTCTGAAGCTTGGTTAAATGCAAGAGAAAATGCAGCCAAACACATTTCCACTCATGATAAATCCTCTTTCGGTTCGAACGGGGTCAAATTCACCAGCTCCAAAGAGAAATGCAAAAACTTTACAGGTTTATTAAAGGAGCCAAATGTGAATCTGAGCCTCAGCGACTGTTTCTGTGTTTGGAAATATCACTAAACACAAACCCTGACTGTTTGCAAGACTGAGGCTGATATGTAAACAGTTCTCCTGGCAAGTGCTGCGTATACACATGTACGGTACAGTAAAGGCACATGGCCTGTGTGTGTGTGTGTGTGTGTGTGTGTGTGTGTGTGTGTGTGTGTGTGTGTGTGTGTGTGTGTGTGTGTGTGTGTGTGTGTGTGTGTTGTGTGCGTGTTGTTATTGTATTATGTAATCTAAACAGCAGAGATGTCTCTAATTGAATAATAAGCACCATCTGGAGCCATTAGCAAAGTTCTGAGTGCATTTTGTTGTTCACTCTCCTCTTGAACACACACGAACACACACACACACACACACACACACACACACACACACACACACACACACACACACACACACACACACACACACACATATAAAATGGCTGCACTCCATCTTCATCTTGTAGTAAAACTATGTACCAGTGTTACAATGTGCGTGTTTCACATCTGATGGTTTGATGGATGAATAAATGACAACATGGGGGCGTTTATACATTTTGCATTAAAGCCGGTTTAACTGTGACAGATGCTCCGACCTCGTGTACGTGTCAGAACTGCCGGCGATAATGTCTTTGGTCGGCTGCTCTCTGGTTTGGTGTTTTATATGAGTTCTGTTTTGTTAAATTCAGTCATCTGTGGCAGGAAAGGTAAAGTGAGATGTCAAATAAGAGTCTGAGAGGAAAACAACGTCTGCTCCTGAGCCCTTTGCACTTTCCTTCAAGTTTCTGATCTCAATGATACAACTGGGACGCAGCCTAGGTGCTGTTAGCCGTGCGAGCGTATATGTGTGTGTATATATTTGTTTTGAGGAGACCCTGAGTTGATTACTTTCCTCTCCTCTGTCTCTTTTCATCTTTCCACAGGTCTTGGCAGTGTCAGCCTTCGACTACAGCTCTTTGCCCAGGTTTTATTAAGGCCGACTGAAAGGGTTCATCCCACTGTCGCTCTCCTTCCAAGGATTTGCCATTGAGTTTAGTGAGAAAACTATCAACTCCACTTCTTTTCTCACAGGCTTCATTCAGCCTTTGTTGTCACCATAAAATCTGACACAAGGTGGATTTGCACCAAATCCACTTTCCCCAAAGAATTAAGTCCAAACTGGATTCTGAAAACACATTACTCACCATGTTCAACGCCAACATTCATCTCCAAAGCAGGAAATATCGCGACCTTTATATAATCAGGTGTGAGAGTGGAGAGACGTGCACGGACGTTAATGCAGGAAACCAGGGATTGGACGTGGCTACACTGAATGAGAAAAATAATAAACATCCACTTTACCGTGAGAAAAAAATGTGGTTATTTAAGTATAGAGAGAATAATGCATCAGTGTGTAAGAGAGATATGGACAAGCTTCCCCTCGATCTGCAGATGTTACACCACTTTCTGTTTTTAACCAGTAGGGAGTTAGTTATTTTCCTCTAACAGCGGGGGCTGCCCCGATGGGAGTATCCTCCTCCCTCCTGCTCCCACACCACCAAACAACACACTCGCCCATGCTCTCCTCCCAAAGGACGGTGCTGCGGTATAACTGTGACATTTCTAATTCCACAATTCCATTTTATCCAGTTTTCTTTCTTCTCTCTCTCTCTCTCTCTCTCCCTGCTGCACTCGTCTTTTGCAGCGCTGCTGAATGATGTAGTATATATTAATATTATAGGCATACGACAGGCCTCTCTATGAATATGCCTCGCGTCTACTTTGATCATGAAGGTGACTCTACTCTATAGAGTTTAGAGGCTACAATATATAGTACAGGATTGAGTTTTTAATGGTATAAAAGTTGGAGAATGAGACAAAACCGATGAAAGGGACGAGACTGTCGAGGAGAATTACAAACACTTTGCTGCTTCAGCACCTCGGACAGCGTCACTGGATCAGTTCACAGCAAAGTGAGGCTGTTGATGTTTCACAGTCGTGATCAGAGACACAGATTCGAACTTGTGAGATAAAGGATCAATGAGTGAGGAAGACCGGACTTAACATAGTCAACTAAACAAGCCCTCGAGGGGCTGGAGAGGATGGAGGGGTGGGGGGGGGGGGGGATGGAGGGGGGGGGGGGGGGGTGTTAGGTTCAGGAGTTTACTGATTTCACAAACTCTCGCAGAAGAAGCGAGAGTTTTGATCAGTTTACACCCACTGGTTTTAACTGTTGAACTTTAAACAATTTTGAAACATCAGCATAACTGTCACAACAACAACAAAATTGCTGCTCTGCATCTGCATGTTTTCTACCCCCCCCCCCCCCCCAGGACACAGACAACATCAAACAGATGAAGCGCGGAGCCGATGGCCAGAAACACTTCCACTCGGACAACTTGATTTCTTCCCGGTGTTGTTTCCCACCCAGTTCCCCTGTTATCTGATCTGCTGGCTCGCCTGCACCTCATCGCGTCTCCTAAACCAATCACACTGAATTGACTCGGAGTTCAATTACAGCTGGAGAAGCGAAAAGGCTGCGCTCGTCGTAGCAGAAACGACTCATCATCGGTTTGAGGGGCTAAATAAAAATGGACCTAATTCTCTGAGTTTTAACAGCAAACCCCAAAAAAATCCCCTCACGCGCTGGTTGACCAAAACACCAACCGACAACCGTGAACCTGTGGTACACAGCCGCACAGCAGGCAGCCGACAACCTTTATCAGGTCGGATTACTGCCCTGGAAAGAAAGACGAATGGAGACAACAGCATCGTGAATTTACCAAGAATCTTCCTAAATACCACTTTCTCTTCCTGTTCCACTGCTGCAGATGAAACCGAGTCTGAATGGGACGAGTGGGAACGGGGGATTAAAGAAGTGGGAAGAGTTTATCATCGATCCCCCCATCCATCCGCCCCACTGTCACCCACGGGCTCCGAGCAACACACACTGATCTGATTATGTATTTCTGAATGTGTGTGTGTGTGTGTGTGAGAGAGAGAGGGGGAGTGTGTGTAGTTGCGTTACAGGCAACACAACCCTGAGCTGGACAGACGGGATGTGGTAAAAGCTTAAATCCCTCACAAAGGCTGCTGCAATGTGGGTTTTGATGGACTGCAAAGAATAACGTCGCTGGTAAATGAAGGACTAGTTCTTTTCATTGCCGCAAACTGCAGTGGACGTCTCTGCGGTGCTGCCAGAGACACATGGACATTAGCTCGGGCAGTTTGTCCTGTGGTCACTAATCTCCCAGCAGAGCTTCGGCCTGTCGCACAAAAACAAACTGCAGCACACGGCGCTCGATAAAAAAAAAAAAAAACACCTTTTATATCTGAACGCGGCACGCGCCAAGCATTTTAACGACCTGCAGGCTTCACGGGAACAAAATATGTTCTATGTGATTCTAGGAAAACAAACGTCCGTCCATTTAAAATATGTATTTGCAATTTCTTTATTTTCTCAGTGATTTCAAATCTTAAGGGCTAACGTGTGATTTGTGTGTGTGTGTGTGTGTGTGTGTGTGTGTGTGTGTGTGTGTGTGTGTGTGTGTGTGTCACTTTTTCATGTTCATTCTCAGGTGTTATAAAAAAAAAAAATCCTTCATCCACTCCTCCCTGTGTGGTTTAATCACTGAGGAGACAGATGAGAATAGGAAAAGCTCCTGTGTGAGGCTGCAGGAGGAGGAAGGATTAATCTGTCCATGTCGTGCTGTGAGTATCTGTGTGTGTGTGTGTGTGTGTGTGTGTGTGTGTGTGTGTGTGTGTGCGTGTGTTTCTATCACTACCTTCAAAATGCAGCAGTGCAAAGTCACATTAACACAAAGTAAAACAAATTGTAGTTTAAGCTCCTCTGTCATCAGTTGTGCCAGCAGGAAACATGTGTGTGTGTGTATTTACTGGTTTTAGTTACCTCTTTACATCATACTCCTAAACACTAAGATGTGGATTATGGTTATTTTAAAGGAAAGGTTGGTAAATTGTTTCTGAAACCCTTTGAATCTCATTTGTTGAAATCCTCTTCTTGTCCCGATAGCCATCAATAAATAAAGACGTTTGATGAAAACAAGAAAAAAAGCTGGTGAAGCTCTAAGTCTCACTGCATATGACCAGAGTTATAACCCACTGCTGAAACAGAGAGGATAGACAGAAGTTAGCGAGCGAGTCACGAGTAAGTCGGCTTCTAGCAGTTGTCAGGCAGTGCACGTCCATAAAGGGGGCGTGGCTTTGTCGAGAGGGCCAATGGGAGGGTTTAATTTCAAAGTGTAGCCTCCTCTTGTTAGCTTTTCCAGGATTACCAACCCCAGCTTTAAGGATAAGGTGAAGCATGAAGTGGTCATGGCTGAGGACAGGAATGGAAGTCAATGCAAAAGTCTTAATAAGGATAACTGCAAAACCAGTGTGTGTGTGTGTGTGTGTGTGTGTGTGTGTGTGTGTGTGTGTGTGTGTGTGTGTGTGTGTGTGTGTGTGTGTGTGTGTGTGTGTGTGTGCGTGTGTGTGTGTGTGTGTGTGTGTGTCTGTGGACGGTCAGAAGATGAGACGGTGGAAGATGAGAGAGTCTGGACCGCTGTGGCCTGATATGAGCCGTTGCCGCCCTCTCATTCGCCATCGTATCAAAGATTGGCAGCACTTCACACTGAAAATATTTCTGCCACGTCCCCCGTGTGGGCACCACCGCGCCTTCGGGTTATTTTTGATTAGGCTAAAGGTGGGGATGAGCGCCTCGACTGGATTTTCCTGTCAGAATCCGAGCTGCAGAGAAGCAGACGGAGGGTCTTTACCGGTCTCTGTGCGATTACCGTGTTCTTGCCAAGAAGCTGTGTAGCGGCGTGCACTCAGCCTGAAGATCAACAGAAGATTAATTTCAGGATTTGGGGCTTTTCTGCACATATTCTCTCCGTGTTTGGGAATCTAGAAAAATTACATATTGTAAAATTGTAAAAAGGTTATGACCCAAAAGAGGAACTACAGGGAAATAGAACATGCAGTTCTCAGCCTGAAGATGCTTCTGTTCTATACATATTCCTACACCTGCACAAAACACTATAGATTATTTATTTTACAGTTGTTGTAAATGTTATTCTGAGCAAAATGTCACTGCAGCGTTTTACAGACGACTGTCTCGCTGCTCTCTGATATAATAACGTGGTAGATCAACTTCAAGCACAAGCCATGGTACTTCAAAATATGAAGCTGGAAGTCAGACCAATCAGCAGACGATACACCGAGCGCTGTTTGGTCTGCAGCACTGATTCATGGAAGGCTGAGCCAGACGCCTGCAAAGTAAATGTGGTCGACATCCGCTGATGATGACTCTAAGCCAAGCAAATGTCAATTTGACTTCACCAGGCCACAGTGAATAGAGGGACAGTTGTGAGCTGGCTTGGATATTTGATGTTATTTGTTAGAAATGATGACAGGTGGGAGGGTTTTGTGGGTTTTAACAAGTTTCATTTGACTTTAAGACCATTTCAAGACCATAATAAAGACATTTTAGACCCATATCATGAGGAAATATCAGAGTCCCAGAAATACTTCTTACACTTTCACATCATTGAAGATAAAGAAGATAAAAATTAAGCATGATGGAAAGAGCGTTAAGTGAATTAACATCTCCCTGAATATCTTTAAGACCTAATACATAATATCTTAAACCCCTGTGGAAACCCTGGGTGAGCAGTCAGCACAGGAACACATGTATTGAAAATGTCCAGAAAGAAATAAGCAGTGAGCCCCTGAATTTGTCTTCCAAATCAAATTCTCCTGCCGCTGTGTAAGATCTGATAAGTTGTCGGCATCAGTGCTACACAATGCTGCTTTTATGCATTTACAAATTGTTGCAGCTGTCGTGTTTTCACTATGAAACTCCCACCTCAGCATCAGGGTTCACCAGGAGGCGTGTCTGTGTTTGACAGATAACAGCTGATGTGTTTGTTCATGTGACGTTTGTAGACAATTTAAAAGTTTAGTCTGAAGCCGGGAGTATTGACAACAGATGACGTCCACGGATAACAGCTAAAACACTGTGAGGATTCAATCGGACATAAAGTTCATTATGTTCTGTTCTGTTGTTATCTTCTATCATTTTTAGATAAATCATAATAACCATGAACATTATATTGTTTTTTTTTTATATTTAAAGAAATAGGTTCAAAGCTAAACACAAACATTATCTGCAAAAATATACGGGCTTCTGTTGTTTTATAGTTCAAATGGACTCGGTAATAGATTTTAGAGTCTGTGCCTCATATTCCAGTCTGTATTTCACAGTATTCCCCATTGTTAGTTTACTTAGATATGAGCCGGTAATTCGCCTGAAGAGAAACGAAGGCTCTTGCTGCCATTTTAGATGAAAATAACTTAATTCTCGTGAAGAAGAGAAAATATCTCATGTCATACCCATTTCCTTCATGAAAGCTTCTACCTATTTCAAAGGGAGCCGACCTGTCTTTTGTTCAGCGGGTCCAAAAACGCCGGCTCTCTGGTACAGTGTTGGCTTTCAAAAGGAAAAGCAATGTGCAATATTTGAATTCTGAGCATCCTAGTCAGCGATCCACACTCAGCACGGTCGTATTTAAATAAAAAAACATAACTATAAGGGAATAAAGAATCTATTTAAAGCAATTTTTCAGTGCAAAGTTTTGACTTCTCTGGTCTTATCTGCGCTGGAGGCTAGAATATAAACAGGCAGGAATCTGGCAGCTTAATTAGTGTAAATGGTCCGGTCTGTTCTTCGTTGCTGCGATAAAAAAGCTCAGTTTTAAGAATCTTGAACTTGTGCCGAGCCTCTAAATATGCTTCATTTTTTGCCAGGCTGCCTTCTCATTGCCGACAAGTTGGCAGAATTATGGCTCCTATTCCTGCGGGATTTTTTTAAAAGACTAACCTTCAAAAAGAAAAGTGAAGGACAAACCAAAAAAGGAAAACTGCATTGAGACTATTTAAAGCTTCTCACCAGCCTTGTGGCTGAGAGCAACATTTATCACGAAAACATTCTTCCATGTTATTCCCACGAATGTGCTGAGTAATGCTGCTTCACGCCGGAGATGATCCTGCGGCGGCGGGAGCCAACAGCAGCGGCAGCTACAGAATACAGAAATGAATATGAACAGGGGCGGCGGAGGAAAGATCAATAATTCTTCTGTAGAAATTGTCTTTTGATGGTTAAAATTAATGTAACCAGCCAGTCAGGCGAGAGCGGGGCGCGCTGATACAGACGCTGCGGGTCCTCGTAGATCACGTTGACGTTTCATCATCAAGGCCGTGGCTTTGGTTTCAAAGGGCTCCGCCTTAAACAGAGTTAAGGGTGAAACTCAGAGTGTATGCTGTACGTGCATGGTGATGAATTAGAGGCCATGCGAGGCTACTGTACAATTTAAGAAAGACGTATTGTCGAGCTGTTGGTCAGTAAAATCCCCAGAGGCCGAGTTTTGCAGCTGAATTATTGATTTTTAAGTGGGCAGGTGACGTTTGGCTCCGAGGTCTAAACAGTGTGGGACTTTGACATCAAGCGTTTCAGTGGTGATAAGTGAAATGTATCTGGTGTTTAAGTTCTAGAACAATCAGGCATCTTTAGCGCTGTACTATCCCCCCGGGGGGGAAGATACTTTTTCGGGGTTAAAAAGATTTGCCTGGAACTTAATTAAGACCGTGGACCAAGGTTCAAACTTACTGGGAAACGTTCCAGCGATAGAACGGCTCCTCTAATCGTCTGTCCTCTCTCTTAAATTGTCCTTTTTTGTTCCCTCCAGTCTTTACGATCCAAAGAGAATCCACGACAACTAATCAAGTATTGTGTATTTTTCAAGGGCAACTTATTGCTGATTCAACACCTAAACAACACATCAACACAGTTGCGTGTCTGTTGTGTTAATGCTGGTGTGTCCTCTCATAAGTCGCAAAGCCTCTGTTGTGTGTCACGTGGTTGGTTGAGGACTCATGAAGGATTTCACTGACTCAACACTCAACAAAACTATTACACCAATCTGAAACTTTAAATGGCTCTGTCTCAAACTGTGGACCAACCTGTATTTTTTAATGTCTTTCAACACACAGACACACAGACACACACACACACACACACACACACACACACACACACACACACAGACACACACACACACACACACACACACAGAGACACACTATAGGGCCTCATTACCCTGAAGTGTTTCGGATAACGCCAACTGAGAATAACTCAGAAGTAACACCCACCCTGCCGGTCTCCCGCCCCACTGTCATCGCTCATGCCTTCCCCGTCGTTCTCCCTGCCTCAGCACATATCAGAGCAGGGGAGACGAGAAGACTTTCTGGCTTTTTGAAGAGAAAATGTGACGCTCCTGGGAGGTCCACGTCGCAGCCAACGGGGTACAGCAGTGGGAAGGAGGAGAGGGAAGAAGGAAGAGGAGAGAGAGAGAGAGAGAGCCTGTGGAGACTCGGGCTGACACATCTCACTTTCTTCCTCGCTCAGTTTCTCATTTATTTTCGGTATCTGATTCCCCTCACACGTTCCTACCCACTCATACAAAACACACACACACACACACACACGCACACACACACACACACACACACACACACACACACACACACACACACACACACACACACACACACACACACACACACACAGCTAGCCTGTAATCTCTTTGGTCTGCTAGTTGCTCTTTTATGTTTTCCCCGCAGTCCCTCGCAGCGAGCTGCAGTCGGCCGTGTGCAGCTTCAGTGAGGAACGGGAAGAATTAGAAATAGTCCCCATCAATCTGTTCCTTTGTTCCGTCTCGGCTGCAGGTAGAGTTTTATGAAAATGAATTGAGCCTCGTTGCAAATATAGGCGAATGTGGGTTTTGGAGTGATTGCAAAAAAGTACAGTCATTTGCCTAATAGTGCAGGGACAGTTCAGCCCAGAGAATTCATACGTTTAAGGGTTATTTCCAGTGACTGGTCATTGGTATCGCAACTGACACCAACAACAACAACCCTTTGTACGACAACAGGTGGGTGGGTGGCACGGTAGTAACAGTGTGTTACGTTTGTGTCCTGGGTTTCATGATAAGAACATTCAGTAACGCTGCAGGTGAATTTTGTCCACGTTTGAAAATGTCCCTCTTCCTTTTGTCTGTCTGTTTTCTCCCCCCAACTGCTCTGATAGAAGTCTGTCTTTCCATTTACTGAAAGCTTCACTGTGTTTACCAGCCGTTAACATGGTGGATCTCCTTTTGGCAGAGCAGCTAGCTAACAATCCAAACCACAACCAAAACAATGTGGGAAGAAACTCCAGAACGCGGCTGAGGAATGGATTCGCTTTTAATGATCGCAGCATTATTGACCCATGCATCAACAATGCCAACATCTGTCCAACCTGATTCTGCACAGACAGTTTCTCCCTGAAACTCAGGGACATTTCTCCTTTATTCTTATTCTGTAGCAGTCAGAGAAATCAGCGAGCGATCTCTCAGACCACACAGTTCACTGCAGCGAGGCAAATTCCAGCTTAATAGGCTGCACGGAACAGCAAATGATCACTGCTGCAGCCTTCACTTCTTTACCCATTGAAGGGTGGAGAGAGAGAGAGGGATGGATGTGCAGTGGGCTGGTGGACTGGTTTTCATGCTAATTGCAGCATTGTGGCCCCATGCGTTCAGTTCACAGGGAGAACAAGGCTCGGAAAACATTTGACTGTGATCAGTCAGGACTGAGGACAATGCAACACACACACACACACACACACACACACACACACACACACACAACGCTGTATTTGTGTATGTGTGTGCATCTCTGTGTGTTCACCGGCCCCTCACACATATCTTTCCTCTGCTGACGGACTTTGAAGCAGGTGAAGCAGGACGGATTAATCAATTGATTTGTTTGTGTCTGTTCAACGTCAGACAACTGAGAAAATGACCATCACATCTTTCCCTTGTTTAGTCCAGGTAGCATAATTAAAAAGTTTTAAATCTATATTACATTTCAAACTTTCTAAAACTGGAAAAGGAGCAAATTTGAGAAGCTCAAGTCAATAAAATCAATACAAATATATATATATTTCATATTTAAACGCTGAGGACTGTAGCTTTTAACAAACCTGCTCTAAAACAGGAGTAAATCAAGCGTTTTGATGAAGACAGTTTTTTAGCCGTGGATTGATCACAGTTTGACTCAGAATAACCCAAAGTGCCCAACGTGTTTTTTTTAAAACCAACACAGGTCCAAAGCAGAGAAATACACCATCCATCACGGAACAAATGCTGCAGCTACACCTCCTAATCTCGGTGTTTGTCCCACCTCCTCCACAGGCTGGCAGATAAAAAAACGCCACGGCTCCAGGAAGCAGACGACAGGTGCCTCGGCCGAGCCCAGATAAAAAGCCCCCCCCCCCCGCTGAGGAGAGCGAGTCGTCTCTCTCCTCGTCCCTGTGAGGCACACGGTCGGTTGGACAGGGTTACTCGAGTGTTTGGTCTACAAGGGGAATAAACTCGGAGAGAGAAAGGTCTCCTCGGATTGAAGGCTGTGTGTGGACATCATCGGGGGGGGGGGGAGATACCGACAGCTCAGGAAAACCACACGACCTCGGTTCTCTGTGATTAAAAAGGGAAAAAATTGTTGTCTTGCTGAGTTTACTTAATAATGAAAGAGAGTGAAATGGTTACACTAATGTAAAGCTTCAGCCTCGGGGCTACGGAAAGGAATGGATAAGATATTATTGATATCAATGCCATTTCTGATTTGGGCTCAACGGCCCGATTCTTTATCAATTCCCTTAAGGTCGACACGAGTTATCAGCGTCAACACAACCGTTTTTATTATCTCTGCAACCAGAGGATATTTGTACAGCATTGGATTTTCATCAGGTTTACGCCGGCCTGCTTGGTTCTGATGTTATTACAACACTGGGTATTTACTCCCTGTAATAGACGGGCTGCTTGGTTGGACAGTCAAAGACACGACCTTTCTGGGATTTAACCTCACGCTGGGTCGAAGTATGTTTCAGTATTTTGCTGGTGTTTCCCCCCCCCCCCCCTCCCCCCTTTACTTGAAACAGTTCTACAGACATTACAATTCGCTCTGCAGTCAGCGTTCCCCACTGGTGGAGGATTTCGTTGTGGTGGTGGGTGGCGCCGCATGGGACCAATGAGCATGCAGAGACTAATGCAGTTCAGCAGGGGACAGCGTAACCCGAGACACTTTCTGTCCCATCAATGCTTCACATGCAGTCGATCTGGGAGTTGATGCACTTTTGTCGTCCTCCTCCTCCCTTTGCTCTGCTTTGCTTCCTCTCCACCGTGACCCCCTTTTTTTCCCCAGCAGCGAACACACACAAGTCTGACATCATCGTGTCACACTGGAACTTTTCTCGTCTCCCTCTACATGAGTGTGTGTGTGTGTGCGTGAGTGTGTGAGTAGGGGTTTTGTGGTCACAAATGCCCAGTCCTTTTTACCTGTCACCACAAAGAGAAGCAAGAGTCGTGCATGTGTGTGTGTTTGATGTTAGATGCGAGCAGACAGGCAGAGCTGACCAACTGTCCCACCGAGCTGATACTCCTGAAAGAGCCTCCTGCTGTAGAGTGTGGGTACAGACCATCTTCCCACTGGTCTGCACGCTCTCTGAATGTGTTTCCATGGGGGACTCGAGCCGCGGCAGGAAAGGGAAAAGATGCATGTGGGCGCATTTTCATCCAAACGGTGCGAGATGCAATGTTTGCAAAACTTTGATTATGGGCAACAGTGACGGAATCACAAATATGTTTGTACGTTTGTTGGTAATGCAGGACTGCGGGTTTTGTATTTGATAGCTGGAGGGCAAGTGCTGCATCCCCCTCCAGTGAGTACAAGTGCATCAGTAATGTAATGTTGACACTGGAGCTGCACAAGCAGCCTCTGAAGAATATTCTCTTTATTTAAATAGGAATACGCGGATGAAAAATTAATGATTCGCGGACACAAATATTCTCCCGTTTCATCAGCAGACAATGTTCGCCCCCGGCCACAACTGGTGTTTAAAGAGCCTGAGATTTGTTGCTAACAAGAACTGCATCGATAAGCAGAATTGATCGAATCCTTGAGGTAAGATCACGATGGCTCCGTCATTGATTTCCCACATACGGGCGGTCACAAGCTTTTCTGGGGGTAAAGGAAGCAATTATCAGGCTTTAACGCAGATAATACGAATGCAATAATAATACCTGTGTGAAACTGTGCTTGTTAAACAGATGAGACTGGGCTGTCTGAATTATTCAACTGTCCAATTAGCCTGTCGATGAATCCACAGTGAATATAGAAGGACACTTGGTCGAGCCTCCAGTCCCCTTGAGAAACTACATTTAAAATCACTAGATACCAATTTTTATGTGGATCTGCACCAGATTCCACACACTTCTCAGAATAATTTTCTGAGAAATCACGATTTGAATCTGCAGCCAAATTAAATTGGTTCTTTCCTGACCTATAAGCCCACCAAGTTCCGTGCGCATCTGTCAGATAGTTTCCGTGTAACGCTTCCAACCAACAGACAGACAAACACCTTGGTGGAGGTAATAAGAGCGAAAGCAGCGCCCACTCGCTCCAGCTCTAGTTGTGTGTTGTGTGTTGTGTTGTGTGTTGTGTGTTGCTCTTTGGATCTTTTTCATGACATTATAAATCAGGTAGTGTCTTTTCTCCCTCAAGCAACTGCTCGTGAAGTGTGGAGAAAGTTAGAGCGGCCTCAGCAGGAGGAGGAAAGTGGAGTCCGCAACCTGCGCTTTGTCCTGACACGACTGCGGCTAAAGTTTCCATAAGTGCCCGGTGAAGGTTGAAATATATTTAGAAGTGAGTGGGCAGAACGTAATTACACACTACATAGACAGGTGAGAGTGGAGGGTGGGAGAAGGGGGTTTAAACACTAAAACACTCTTTCACACACACACACACACACACACACACACACACACACACACGCAGACTCACACACACACACACACAAACGCTCGTCTGATTGGCGAGGCTTATCGCCACCGTTTCCATGGCAACTAGACACAGCTGCCTCTGTGAAACCGGGAGGAGGTTGAGAAAGGTGACGGAGAGAGAGTGACGAGGGGCACAAATGAACAAATGACAGGGAGAAAAAAAAAGAGAGAGAGAGATAAGTGGCTGAACATATTTATAATTCAAACCCTGTAATTTTGCCTCAGCCGGTGACGCATGCACCGAGAGAGTTATGGAAGCGCGGTGGGCGGACGAGGTGGCAGTCAGGTGCTCTCTAACTGGCTGCAGGGAAACGCAGGACTCTCAGTAGACAGATGATGACTGAACCAACGGGAGCGATTACGGCCAATTAAGTCTCCCCACTGATTGGGGAAATTAATTGTACAGCAAACGCCTGTCGGTCCTGGCTGGACGACTCTCACAGAGATATGGGCCTTTGAGAAAAAAAAAAAAAAAAGGCACATTCGTTTTTAATTTGTCTTCCGTGCTGTCGTGAAAACAGTGACGGTGCGAGCCGCCGTCGAGCAAGTGAAGCTGTCGGAGACATAATGTACTAACCCCGAGCTCCAAGTCTGTATATGCAGAAATACACACACAGAGTTTGCATCATCTGCTGTTGCACCACACGAAGCAGAGTCAGAGTGAGATGTGCTCGTACAGAGCCGACAGACCAACCCCCACTGAGACCTGCTAATGGACACGGACACGTCAACACCCATGATTATCGGCATCCAGCTGAAGCAGCCTCGCCGCAATTCTGCTGTATGACATAACAGCATTTAGACCAGTGAGTGGGTCTGATAGCAATGACTGCGTTTAAAGATGGACGCCGCGAGTCCACTTCCTGAATGACCTGTCAGCCTGACCTGTTAGCCTTTGACTAAACGATGGGGTGACTGACCAAATATCTGTGGAGCCAGTTGAATTAGATGCTTCAGGGGTTCCTGTAGCTTACATTCATTGTTAGCCACCTTTCTATTTCTAATTTGCCGTCTTTAACGCGAGATGTATTGAAAACAAAATGCCGCAGTGGGATTCAGCCACTTCCACCAAACCCACATGGGGATCACAACTCTCTGGAGATGTCAGAACTGAACATGCTGTTGTTTTCATGCAATTCAGAAAACAGTGGCCGGGGGGCTGGCGTCAAAAGCTCCCAAAGAAAAGGATCCCAGTGTTCCTCTAATTCACCGTCTGCTCCACTTTGTCCAAATGTCAAACATTAAGAAATTGAATAGTTGCTGAGCAGAAGCTAGAACTCGCAGGACTCTGTTCAACCTCTCTACTCTCACTTCTTCACTCTCCGCCCTGGCAACAGTTTCCATTCAGCTCGTTCCCCATCTGTGAATTATTCCCCTTAATGAATGAGAACTAATGAAATATTTAGTAACCGCGCTGGACATGTGAAATCTGCGCTCCATTTAAAAAACCACTGCCTCAGCCACTTGTTGTAATCAGTGCAAAAGCATATGTGCACATGCCGAAGCAGGACGTGGCCCGTGTGTCGACAGGTAGCTGATAGACGTGTGTTTCTCTGGGTTTTCATGCCTCTGCAGCTCCTGCTGTGCAGAATCAGGTCAGATGAGTCACCGGCAGGCAGCACAGGCCCGAAGCTACAATCTCTGGCTCTCTAATCCACTCTCAGCCCGATGTGATAATGTGAATCTCGCTCAGCTCGCTCCCGTGTCGACGGCTAACGTCTCGCAGTTTGTCGGCCGCGTGGTCATTTGCTTGAGACGAGGTTCGACTGATGCGGGTTTTTTAGAAAGGTTGTTCCCTCCGAGTAACTTTGACCATTTTCCCGGACAAAACAATTTGAATCGAAGCTTCTGAAGATGAAGATGAATAGAAACAATAAACGTCTGGCCCGAATAATTAAATGACGAATTTGGTGCAGACAGCCTTCAGTTTAGTCTTTTTACTTTTCTTGGCTATTGTCGCTTATCTTTCCACATTTTCTACTGTGTGATGCTTGAATGGGCGACTGACATTTTTCTGTATGAATATATACTCAGAAGTCGGTATTTTCAAGGAGCTACAGTCACAATAATGTATGGTTACAATGCTTTAAAAGTTAGAAAGTGCTGTCGAGATAAATGAAGTAAAGTTAAAACAATTAGTCAATTAATTGTTTGACAGAAAGTGAAACGGTAACTTTTTTAAACCTATTTTTCACACAAAGATATCGAACTTTCTCAGGCTCCAGTTTCTCAGTTGTGAGGATTTGAAGTCTGCAACTTTGAAACTCTAATTCTTTATATCTGTCTTTAATAAGTTGTCTCAGTGACGGAGATTTTCAAAACTTCGGGAGACAATTAAAGCTGCACCTCAGGAAAAGTGTCGGTTGGTAACGTTTGTTGCTAAATGGATGAACGAACATTAAAAACAAGTTCCAGTCCAAAACCACTGGAGACCAGTCTGAGTGGCTGTTCGGTTTGATGGCATGTGAGATACCAGTGGTCTCAAGGTTTTAATCAAGAGAAAAACTAATTATACTAATATTAACTAACATTACAACTGCCATGATTTCCCTGTTGGTGAATGGAATGCTTTATTGAAACACATCAGGCAATAAACCTATTAAATTTGATATTAATATCATATCTATATCCAAAAGGCAAATGGCAGTTTGGGATAATAGCGTTGTTAAACCTGTTGGCCAGATGGGAGCAGGGTGAACTCCCTGGAGAAGGTGTGACGAGGATCCAGAGCAATTAACTGGGTTTTTCCTCAAAGTCCTGAGGTCCACAAACTGGGATCTTCCACATTAGGGTGGATCCTGAACCTGAACACCTTCACTTTCCGTCTCCCTCGGTCCTGAGAGCACATTTCCTTCTGCACCTTTCACTGAACGTTAGCTTGAGATGTAAATTGTTAAGAACAATCCATCGTCTAATGTCTCCTGGGGATACTCGCCTTTGTTTTTCCAAATGCCAGTGTCTCCACCCACAGTGGTTTTCTTTAGTTTTTACTAAAACTCAATGATCTGCTTATATTCCGAGCTGGATCTTCACGCCCTCCGGCTCTTCGCCTCCTACCGAGTATTATTTAAAATTCAGACGAACAATAGCGGCGTCTGTTGCTGGCAAAACATTCGGTGACACACTGTTACTGACTCTTTGTTCTTGTGTTTTATGTGTGCGTTTTAGTGCGTGTGTATGTGTGTGTCTGTGTGCGAGTCCAGGTGGCGCCCGGCTTGACCAGTCGACCATCCCTCTCTCTCCAGCTGTCTCCCTCGCAGCGTGGGCTAACCCTGACTGACACCAGCCCTGCCCCGAGGCTAAACACAATGCAGCGGCTTCAAGTATATACAACCAGGCTGCACACACACACAGAGACAGACACACAACGCTCGGTTGTGGCAACGACAGCTTGATCTCATCTGACCCCGGCAGGTTTGAGGTGTGTGTGTGTGTGTGTGGATATGTGTCCACAGCTGGTGGATGATGATGTGCGCTGCGTCACCTGCAGAGCGGAGGACGACAGGGATCCTTCTGGAATCCTGTGTGAAAATCCTCAGGGATTTCACTTTGCTGCATTGGCTGATTGTTATTTATCAATTAACTAGTTCATTCAATTCTCCAATTTGTCAATTTTTTTGTCATAAAGTCCCAATAACCGCCAGAAATATTATGGATGTTTCATTTTGTTTTACTGTTTCCATGAGTCACATTGGTTCTCGTTATGTCAGATTGAAAGCAACACACTGAAAAAGCCTTTTCACTGTAATTATCTTGACTTCAGTGCCACCTACACAGAGAGCCCCCCCCCCTCGCTTCAGATCGGTCCTCGAGCTGATCTCTCCCGTACTGCGTCTGATTTACAGCCCTCTGCGCGTCCTCTGCCAGCAGCGGGTCAACCTCTGCCGGAGCGTGGAAATCATTTAAGGTGTGATCACTTTCTGTTGAGTCACGCTGTAGATCACAGCTCCGGGGGTGGTGGGTGGGGGGGGGGGGGGGCTAAAGGTCATCCTCTGGCGTGGTGGCGTCTCCTGTCTCATTCTGTGCGTCTTCAATTGTGTGTGAATTTTCACCGTCAGCGCGGCGTTGCTCGGTAATTTTTCTGAATCGTCTCGGGCTGCAGTCGGGAGGAGGTGTTGGTTTTTCAGGCTGCTGCGCGTCTGCCTCGCACAAGAAGTGATGTATGAATGAGCCGATCGTTACGGAGCGGGCGTTAAGAATAGCACAGCACTGGCTCCCTCTGGGAAATGCACAGCTCGTTCCCTCTCTCTGCCGTTTCCCTGCCTGCTTCGCTCACACTCGGTCGCGGCAGCGTAACTGAATCCCATTCGCAGTGGCGTCGGCGTCTCCAGCACTCGTAGCCCGCGGCCTCTCTCTGCTTCGTATGTGTCAGTGCGTCTGTGTGATCTCATCATTTGTTGCATTTTTACGACGCCATCGGAACGAGTGAGCCCCGTTCACACGGTGCAGGAGGTCGTCGAGCCTGAAAACTGGTGCACTTCTCACATACGTGTGCTCGAGAATTTCTCCATCAAGTTAAAGAAGCACATCGCTCATCGCTGGGCAGCGGCGTTACAGCGGAGCGGTACGTGTGCGTCTGTTTGATGGCGTGATAAAGAAGACGAGGGCAGGGTGTCACAGCTCACCTGCAGAGCTGCCGTATAAACAAGCACACGGAGCCGGAGCTGTTAGCGCGAGGCACACAAACATTCAGCAGCAGTGGTAATAAGCTGCGACTCCACCGGCCGCTGACTGTCCACATATTGTGTTGACTGGCGAGCTCGCGGTATTAACACCGAGAGGGCGAGCAGTGTCACGGGCTGGCAGGGCAGATTTGAATTCGAGCAAATCCACAGTCTAGACAGGAAAAAAAATACAAACACATTTCCTCCAACTCACTCCTCGTGTTATGAAATGCTGCGGAGAAGTGTGTCAGGTTTTGTGATTGAATCCTGTGGTTTCACTTGACCTGCAGCGTCTGACTGACTGCACCACTAGAACCAGTAGAAACAAATCTACTCCGATAAAAACATCGATTCAGAATGATTTTGATTATAAAATATCAAAAAATAGAGACGTGATTTTTAGAATTTACCCAAAAATCCCATGATAGCGTGTTTGATTTGTATGTTTTTTACGAACAAATCTATTCAACATCTGGATATTTAATTCACAATCATAAAAAGACAGAAAAGAACTGAATCATCACAACTGAGAGGGTTGTAATGTTTTTGATTTTTGCTCGAAAACAACTTGAAGGATTAACTGACCATCATGAAATAAAGCAAAACGTTATCGGGTCATATTCGAAAAGAAATAAAACAAATAGTCAGACTACAGATTAGTGACTTTACAAAATCGAGTTTCTTGCCTGAATGCAGCTGCACATAAACACACACTGTAAAAGATCAGATCTATTCTCTACCAGAAGTATCATATTGTTATTGATGTTGATTTGAACTTTGAGATAACTCTTCTTACCCTCTCACCCCCGTGTGTCATCTTTTTCTTTTTACATTAGTCAGTATATTGTTAAATACCCACTGATGAACTGAAGCCTGCAAAGAACAAGAGACATTCTGAAAGCTTGTTATTAAATTACATTTTTCAGTTTTCCGCTGCCATGAGCACAACATAACACCAACTCCCTGCAACAATTTCAGCAGGGAAAGAATAATTAAAAAAGTTATACTCGGCTCCAGCTGTGTGACGCAGATAGTTTGCTTTTGGATTTGACGTTATTGAACAGCCCATTCGCTCCTGAGTCTCAGGCCCGAGGTGAAGGTGTTTATCTTTCATTTCTCAGGATCAGCTTCTTATTACACAAAGCAAACTTTAGATGTTGTCAATCGAACGAACACGTTTTTTGGTGAAATCGTGACTTTCTTTAAAATGGAGATGGAGATGATGGTGATAAACTCTTTGGAGATATCATCTTTCATACACACAATGCAGCACAAAGCGCTCTGAGCATCTCTGATCTCATCCTTCATCGGATCCAATAACACAATAAACACAATACACGTACATATTTCTTACAAGTACATGAGATATATAAATACTTGACTAATAGTCCTTTTTTTGTGTTTAAGTTCTTACACAATCTCTCATTTCCCAAACTTGTTATGAGGTACAAAAACGAACAAAGAATATCAAAAACATGAGATATTTGGATTCTTAATCAACCATAAGCATTCAACGATGTAATACGAACTGATTTATCCTAGATTCTGTCGAGCATTGATTTTTAACAGACAGCATCTTTTTTTAAATTGGTGAGAATTAAAATAATCGATGTCTCTATATGGGAAATCGCCTTCAGCGTCCACAGAATAGAAAACAAAACTCCGATCTCCCAATCACATCTGAATAATCAATGGCCACAGCTCTTGGTGTGTGGTTTGTTTGTTTGTTTGTGTGTCGAGAAGCAGCTGAATGTTGTGTGATTCCGCTTGTGTGTTTGTCAGCTGCTCCGACCAGAGAGCTGCCAACGTCAACACCAGAGTTTAATTTGTAGAAACAGGGTGAATCCACAGATCGCTGGATAATGAAGCTGCGTTACAGAGCTACTACTTTGATTAGCCGGGATTCTCCATGGAGCTGCTATATTATAAATAAAACCTCAAAGCTGGAACTACCTTTTAACAAGAAGTACTAGGCCGAGCATATTTCTTGTGATAGCTAGTAGCTCTATCGGCCTCAGAACTGTTAAAAATGAATATTTGCATTAATATTCATGACTTAACAGAACATCTAGTCCAACGTGTCCGTCTCTAGATCCACAGCCTCCACTATGAAGTGAAAAACAACAAATGGCAAGGAACACAAAAATGAATCCGAGCAATACTTGACTTGCTGTGAGTCCCGAGGAGGAGAGAAGCAAGGTCGGCTGTTTGTGGAGAATGAGCCGTATTGATTGGACATAAAGCCGCGCTGGGAGAAGTGATTGGTTTAGAGGGAGGAATGCTGAGCCATGGGGTTGTCGGGCAGCCACTCAGAGAGGAAACAGGTCAGAGGCTCTGAGGATCAATAGATATTTGGGGAAATCGTCTGAGTCAAATGTATTTCCTCACAGACTTTCCCCCTGTACCACATTAAAACGGAGTCAGCTTAAGGTCGGAGATTTACTTTGTGATCTCAACGTAAAAAAAAAAGCCTGCAATGTTGATTTTGTTAAATTGACGTGCATGGTGGGAATATGTTTTTTTTTTTTTTAAACTCCAAATATACTTTCCACACTCTGCTGGCTTGACGGATGATTTGCAAAAAAAATATATTGCGTCTCCATGGCAACAGGAGATAGAGTGGAAGAGGGTATGACTCTTCTGTTCTTGTTTTTTCACTTGTGCTCACTTCCAAAGTCTTCTCAGCCAAATGTAATATATTCAATTTAAACTAAACTTCCTTTACAGTAACGGTAGAAGTGTCAAGTTATTGTCCTGTTATTTGCTTTGCCAAATATCCCCGAAGGAATCGGTTTCATCTTATCTTAAGAGGAAGACGGACCCAGGGCTGGGTGAAGTCGCAGCCAGCCTCGCTGTTGTTTGGATGTCCTTTAGCTCGAGGGAAGGACGTAGAGATAAACACTTGGAGAGAGGACGGGAACGAGAGAGGAGTAAACACGCCTGCCAATTTTAGAAAGAGCCAAGATGGGCACAGTCTTCGGGGGGGGGGGGGGGGGGGGGGGGGGGGGGGGGGGGGGGGGGGGGGGGGGGGGGGGGGGGGGAGACAGTAAGAAAGGGCAACAAAAAAAAAAAACTGAGGGAAGGAAAGAAAGAGAGGCCAAGAATTCATCGTCAACCTCTTGTGTTTATATGTAATCAGAGTTATAGCTGGATATAGATATGATGATAAAGTATCTGGTTCTTTAATTTGTTGTCATGAAAGTGTCACAATATGCAGATGAGGAGAAAGAGACTTTACTGAAGAACCACTGCCCCTCAGTCTACGTTGGGGTTTAGCCTCCAACATTAGCTGTGGCCTGAAATGGAGTCAAATTCCAGGCCTGGATTATTGTATATTCAGTTATCGTGCAGCGAGTAAAACAGATAAAGCCTCTGTGATTCCTGCTCCATCCATAATGTCATTTCCTTGTACAGGAAAGGGCTCGAACTGGTCAACATTATAATTAGTCTAATCGAGGAAGAGTCTCGTTCTACTGCCGCAATCCACAAGTCTGTGTATCAATTTGCTGTTTATCCAGTGCAACATAATAATGTGTCTCGAGGGACTGAAACAAAACACCTGCTGGACTTCAGTTCCCATTATGTTTGTGTCTAGATGTTCGTATTCTGGATCGGGTCTTATTATCCCTGTGTGTCCTCGGGTCTGTAGAGTTTAACTGAACTTTATTTTCCAGGTTTCACACTGAAGTGAAATACTAAATTCTACGGGGCCGTAAAATTTAACACATTTGGAAACAACTTGATGTCAACAGATGCGATTTGATGCACAAAGACCCGAATGTTTAAATTTATCAACCCCCCCCCCCCCCCCCCCCCCCCCGTTATCTGAAAAATCAGTTTTATGACCGGCCGTGAGGTCATCACAGTATCTCAGGATAAATAGATTCAAAGGATCAACCGGTAACATTTGTCGGCAGTAAACGAAATACAGTAAACCCCCCGCATGAATAAAATATAACGACAGTCTTTTCAACTTCGTCAGCAGATGTGGAAGCCGCCGCCTGTAGCTACATCTGTTCCTCTTTAAAAAACCCATCTGAATGATGCTCTTGTTAATGGTTAGAAGAGGGTTAACGGCGAGCGCCGGGTCTTTGTCTGTCTCTGCCATCAGGAGAGTAAAGACCGGTCCCCGGTGGCGATGCAGACTCACACTGCTGCTGCTGCCAAGAAAAGATCCTGACGCTCGCTCGCCGCTGCCAGAAATCTCCCGTTCCTGGTGAAACGTGTGGGCTGGCGTCAAAACGGGACGTCTACGCCTCAAAATTGACCAATTCGGATATTTACACATTTAAGATATTGATGGCTAATAGTTTACTTTAATACTTTCTCATATATTTATGTGTCCATAGACCACATAGTAAGTCAAGGCACATCCAGGCAGGTCGGTTGGCTGAGATAAACAGGAGCGGGAGATGGTTTGATGTCAAATGGAACGGGGGGGGGGGGAGAGAAACCCGGCCCGCACTTGTCATTAATGATGGATTGTATATGGATTTTCCAGCCGGCCAGATGCACCCACGTGCAAATTTATGCAGCGTCTTCCGTCCACATTAACACAGTTATACAGATGCACAAACCTCTGATACACTTTTATTTTCTGTATTTTATTCATTTCAGGATCTGAGAGTTGCTTCTCACAGCGACTACGTAACCACGGACAGAAATATTACAACTATTGAATGTGTTCTGAATGGAGCTGCAAGTAGAATATTCCATTTTATATTCCTGTTTACATGTTACTGTGAAAATTATAACTCACAACAACACTACATCATCCAGCTTGTTTACGCTCAAACCCAGGACATGAGTCATCGAGCAGTTGGTAAATAACAAACGTTGATGTCGCAAAAATCGGTGAAAACACCAATTGTTTGTATTATAATGTGACTAAGATCTACATGATGCAACTAAGGTCAGAATACAACACATCATTGTGCATATTCTGACCTTATTCAGGTTACAGCTAATCAGAAAATCCTGTTGACATGGTAGCGTCTTAGTCATAGTATTGTTTTAATCTGGTAAATGTTGGAATATTGGTGTCTGTGTAATTGTGTAATTGTGTGTTGTGTGTCAACGTGAGTGAAAAGCTGATAAGAATCAAGTAGAACTGTTTGAAGCTACACAAAAAATCAATCATGCATATTAGTGATGAATTATTATCTTTCCTTGGTAAGAGCAGCACACGTGCAGAATGCAGATATGCTTCATTAATCTACCAGTTTCTATTCTGATGCTTAAAACATCAACAAACACAATCAGCTGTGTGCAGCTGCTGTTGCTGCTTCCCTTTCAATTCGGCCGTTACATCACCTGAAAGCCCTCCCAGTTAAACCATCCCGTGCAGACCCACTCTCGTTTCAGGCCGTTTCCGTGGCAAAGCAGTGATGGACTACAAACTGCCGGCCTGGGCCATTACCGGCTCAGTCCTGGAGGAGATGTGTTCGGCCTGTTCTTTGTTTCTTGACCATTTTTATTTTTGCTTCAGCTTTGCAGGAGCTTAAAGCCTCACAGAGCTAAGACAGATTCTAACACAGAGCAGGGATATAACACCGAAAGGAGAAGGAGCAGAGAGGAGCAGACAGGTGCAAAACACCCGAGGGTTCCTCACCGGGGGAAAGAACGACGACAAGATCAGCCTCTTGCTCTCAGCCTCTCCGTCTGATCCGATGTAAACCTGCTCTCTCACTCCCTCTCATGACCAGAGTGGCTTCCAAGAGACATTTCACACATCAAAACGTATATATTTAGTTCAATAAGCTCAATGAAGCACGGAAAAACTGTCTTTTCCAATTCCCTAAACCCAAATAAGGTCATTCTCAGAATAAGCATCGAGACACGTGGAGCGTTCCGACCTTAGTCACATGATGTCGACATGTTTACGTCTTAATTTCATCAAAACGTCCTGTTGGAGTTTCACAGCGTTTCGCAACATCAACATAAACACAGAGGAGTCATTATGTTCTGTAACGTGTTAACGGTAAAACAAATGGAACATTTTATTATCAACGCCATAATCAAAACGTCTTCATCAGAATAAGATCAATAGTTGTAATAGTTGTTTCCATGTAAACACAGTCACTGGGATGGATTTGATGGAAAGCCAGTATTAAGAGGTTTGGATTCAACCCACTATTATTCCATATAATAATATAACAATATGTAAAAAATAATATGTGTAATTTCAAGCACTGACATTCTCCAAAACCTAACATTAGCTTTAGTCACTCAGTCGATCACTGAGGCAGGTTTCAGTGCAGATTTCACAGCCTGTTGAGCAGCACCACGCTGGAACGAGCTCAGGTCGGACGTCTCACATCCTATCGGAACAGCTCTTATTAGACTTTCCACAAAAAAAAAAAAACATGTATCACAGCCAATCGTGCGCTGGGGAGGCCTCGCGTCTCGCCTGTTGCTGCAACGTGATTGGCTGCGGCAACAGTGAGTAGCAGAGTCGTAGCGATTTGGCTCCTGGTCGGCCGAAGGCGCAGGAAAACATCCAAGGTCAAACATTTAGAATGACTCATCGAATCGTCCTGCGTGCACACCTTGCAAATCTACGAGCCAGTGTGTGTGTGTGTGTGTGTGTGTGTGTGTGTGTGTGTGTGTGTGTGTGTGTGTGTGTGTGTGTGTGTGTGTGTGTGTGTCAACAGGCATGTCGCCAGTGCTTTATTTGTACTGGATCGTGCTTAAGGCCAATATTCCTCTCTCTCTCTCCGAATCCCTATCTTTGTGCCTGTCTCACTCCATGTGTGTTTCAGAGGAAGTGTGTGTGTGTGTGTGTGCACGTGTGTGAGCGTGTGCACGTGTGCGAGCGTGTGAGCTTATCTTAATGAAATCTGACAGAGAATTGTGACAATCAGTGAAGGAGCATCCTGCAGAGGTTAATAAGCTGTATTCCTCACAGCATCAGCAGGCCGCCGTGCACACACACACACACACACACACACACACACACACACACACACACACACACACACACCAATCTCCTGTGTGATTTCATTCACCTAAATGTATATTTAGAGATTACAAACTCTGAATTCCAGCCCAGTTCCTTCATCAGGCTGCGAAAGGGAACGATCTCTCCAGTTCGTCGCCTCCAGAAAAGACTCACAGGACCAAAACAGCGACATCGCTCGTCCTCACACTTGTGATAAATAACAGCTCGTAATGAGATGTCACTCGGCCCCGTTTTGTCGTCTCTGCTGCCCGGCGTCGTTCACGCCACTCACACAAATAGAGCAGTTCATCTCACGGTGCTTTTCCCATGAAATGCACGGTGAAAGAATCACTGTAATAGGAGTAGCAGGTGGAAAGCTCGACGCCGGAGGAGCATTGTCGCTCTGCCAAGGAAGAGCATAGCGGGAAATATACATGCATTCCACTCTGATTTGCATAATTTAATGACACATTTCCAAATGAGGGAATTTTAAATCCTGGCACAAACTGTAACACAAATTGACGCTTTAGTTTTTGAATGAGCGGTATCGCGCAGGCAAATCCCGATCAGCCCTGTGCTCAATTCCCGAGTCTGGAGTCGTGTGCCTCTGACCATCTGCTCTCTAACCCTGACCAGGCGACACGGATGACTGCACTACCACCCCTGGATTATGGCATCAACACACGCACACACACCACCCACACACACACACACACAATAACACGTGCATCTTGGATTTCATGTTGCTGCCAAGCGATGACAGCATGTTTGTGTTTTCTCAGCAGTTATATTTTCAGCCAGTACAGTCGCTTAAAGCGAGAGGTCGGTACGGACTCATTCTTTCACATTACCCTGAATAAAATATGGGACACGAGATTATTATTATCTGCCAGTATTTTCCACATATTTCATTCATAAAGGATTCGCTTCCTTCCAGAACAGACCCTTGGGCGCCGTGTGGAAATTGGGGATATTAGAAAATTAGAAAACTAGTAAAACTCATTTTGGAAAGCAGGTTGTGTGAATTCTCATCTTCTTTGGGGTCTTTGGTTCAAAGCAGAAAGCAGAGAGGAGCTACACTTAGAATATGACTTCGTACCCAATCAGAGAATGACTTCAAATCCTCTTGTACTTTCGTCTGGATCATGTTCTGAGTCCATATGCTTTGACCTACAATAGAGAGCCTGTAGTCACAGCGATGAAATAATCATGAACAACATTTCCAGTTTAGTTTCTTTCCACTGGTGCAAACTGCTTTCTACTATAAAACAGCCAGGATCCGTGTGGTGAAGAATATCTGTGCTTTTCACATATTGAAACAATTTCACGAATGACTGACAATCTTTACATTTGAATTAAATACTGCTGTGTTTCCAATGTTTACGTGTGTGATGACGCTGTGGCGCTGCGGCAGGTCGAGAGAATATGGAAAGTAGAGCACAACACACACAACACACACACACACACAAACACACACACACAAACAGACACACTACAGTATTTCACTATCTCTGTCTCTTTCAATTTCTTCGTCCAGAAATACATGGAGAGCTCAGAGGTCTATTTCTGACTCGCTTCAACACTGAAGTCAGTCAGGCATTGTTGATGAAACACACACACACACACACACACACACACACACACACACACACACACAGACACACACACTGAGCTAGGTAATACATTTCCTATAAAGCGTCCTCCTGACAATGCAGAATGACACGCTGCCCTCTCTGTTTCCCGGAGCTCTGACAACAACCAGACACTTCAGTCCCGACTCACTTGTGGACAGGCCACAAAAAAAAAATCAGCATTTATAAGGAGAAAAATATTCCTCTGCCCACTTCCTTCTTACACTACACGCCACTGCCCTGAATTCTAATTTATATGAAACTTGTTGCCATAGCAGCAAAAAGCCCTACGTTGCTCTCGTTTTGACAGAGGCACTGAATTAAGGCAAAGGCATCAGAGAGTATAACTAACTCCCCCTCCCCCCCCCCCCAGTCTAGAAAAAAGGAATCATGACAGTGAAATCCATGCAAATCCTGAACTTCACAAAAGGGCCAGAAAGCAGCTTTGTGGGATTAAAAATTACTGCAAGAAGTCATAAATAACAGTCGCGGGCAAAACAAGTCCTGCGTCCAAAAAATCATGGAATTCACAGCCACGGGAGAATTATCAATCAATGGTTCTGAGTGACCGACTCTTCATGGAGATGTGTATAAAGCCGTCGTTTGCCTCAAATCCAGGTCAGAGGGGAACGGAACCAACAGAGCAGCTGGTGGATGAGTCCGTGTGAGATGAACAAGAGATTCCCACTCAGAGATCTTGATGAATCCCAGTTTGCAAACAGACGAGTGTTAAACACGAGAAGACACTCAGGACTAAAGTAGGCCAGCCGCCCCCCCCCCCCCCCCCCAAAAAGGAGGTATGAAAAATTCAGATGCGTCGATCACTCTCGCTGTGTTTGAGGACGACTCTCACACAGCGAGGCTGGAAATCAATCAGCCCGGGGAAGAGTCGCAGAGATTTCAGGGGTCGCTATTTATTCCCGAGTCCACAGAGATCAGTGGTCAGCAGATGTCTAGTCCCCCGCTCTGCTGTGGCCCTGATACAACAGGGCACTGGAGTTACCAGGAGCAGACGAGTGGGACCTGACACGTTAAGATACGATTTAAATGCACCGTTTGTTTTCTGACGCCCAACATCAGCCACATCAGTATGTTAAATATTCAGCGATGCTACGTTTCTCGCCGTCGTGGTTATTTTAAGCCGCCGAACTGAGACGTTTTCTCGCAGCCAAACGTGTCACACACTTCCAACATGTGCAGCGTCAACTCTTTCCCGTCCTGTTGCAGAGCAGCGATCTGCGATGTAGACCCGTTCCACAGAGAAGACCCCAGACATCACGTGGATAAACACACACACAACATGACTCGACGCAGCTGCATCACACTCCCCGATGATGCATTCAATGTTCATATTGGAGTTTTAAACATCGCCATGTACAACTAATCCTTGGCAGAGATTTACAAAAGGCATTAGTGTCTTTTTTCCAGGCCTGTGCCATTAAGCTGGTGA
The DNA here is from genome assembly GCF_009819705.1 of Hippoglossus hippoglossus. Taxonomy (NCBI): domain Eukaryota; kingdom Metazoa; phylum Chordata; class Actinopteri; order Pleuronectiformes; family Pleuronectidae; genus Hippoglossus; species Hippoglossus hippoglossus. The sequence continues at coordinate 2,606,467 of NC_047174.1, forward strand.
TGCATCTTATACTCTAGTGTTTTGTGCATTATTTTTTTTATACCAGTAATCAGGTTTTTAAGTGATTCTGGCATTGATTTGTTGGCGTTTCTTTGTTTCCTGCACGTCGACATATGTCCACAAATCAAAGCTCAAACGTGGCTAAAGCAAAATGTATTTACATTATATTTTAATCTGCAAAACAACAACTTGACGTAAAGATAACATCTTTAAATTACTCAAATTTCACCTAGTTTTAACCGAAAGCCTCTGTGCTTATTGGGTTTAAGTAAAGTCTGGATTAACTCCAGAACGATGTGCTTACTAATGCATGTAAAGGTTTTCGATGGTTTTGCATGTTGCCAATCTGCCACTGTAAAACCAGTGAAACATCTAAATTTGCAAATAATACCTTTTAAAGCCTCGTGTTTACACAAATGCATGTGAAAATTGCTCATATAATTGCCTCTATATGAAACAACAATACAGTATTAAACCTGGTTCCTGTTTCCTTGGTGATATCTGAATAATAGGTTAGAGGATGGGAGGTTTTTTTTCCGATTACAGTACGGAGTCTATAAAAGGGAGGAGGCAGGACTGTATATTAAATCTGCTGTTTTGAATTATGGATTAAAAAAGCCTTCTGGTAAAAATAGAAAAAAACAAAAAATGTAAGAAACCAAAAGTTACCAGAAAATGTGTCTGTGTCAGTCGCTGCTAAACACTGTGGGTATACTGCGTGTTATATGGAGAGTTAGCTATCAAGGTGAAAAGACTTTTTCATTTCAATGTGACTTTAAAGAGCCCACACTGCACCGAGGCTTGGCACACACCTATAGCCCACGGCTGCTGAATTATGATTTCGTTTTTTGCCAGCCTCCACTTCCTCAGCACAAAGAGATATAACAAATCTTATGGTGGGAGTCCTTGGGGGGGGGGGGGGGGGCATCTCCAAAAAGCCACCTGGAAACATGTGAGGCACTTGGTGGACGTCCAGCTTGAGGGTGTTGACACAGCGGAGCCACAAACATGCTCAGACCCCGAGTGAATGTGATGGATGGGGAGGGGGGGTGGGGGGGGGGGGGGGGGGGGGGGGGGGGGGGGGGGTGGGGGGGGGGGGGGGGTGCTGCTCTGTTAGAAGTTGCAACCCTGTCATTTGCAAAGTGAGAGATGAAAGCATTGATCCTCAAGGCAAAGAGAGAGAGCGTTTGAAATGCCCTTGAAAGCCGACAGGTACAGTGGAGCCGTCTTCAGACAGGGAGCCCAGATAATGACTTTCCACACATGAAGAGCGACGCAGGACATTGTCCCGAGATGTTTACATTCACAGTGAATCCTCAGGACAATATCACGCTGCACACGGACCCACTCGGACATTTTTACGAACATTTTTACGAAGTGGGCTTACAGGGAAAACTCCAGAGATCGTCTGGAACAACTCACTCGGACATTTGCGTCCTCACACAAAGCCCCTCTAGGGAAATTTCAGGAGAACGTCCAGAGTTCAGTGTGAGTCTCAAAGCAGCTTAAGGGTTGAAACCTCAAATCCTTCTGAGCCAAAGCAAACAGAAAAACGTCTCAATCAACTAAGTCCTTCTAATCAGCCCCTAAATCCAATTAACTACATTAACAGTACCTGTTTTCTTGGAGATAAAGATCTAGTGTCGTATGAAATGTGCATCAAGAAGAACGTGAAACTCAAACGCTGCACACGTCCTGTTCTCATGTGATGAAATATGTTGGATAAGCGAGTAACGAGGGAACGTGGACTTCTTATTTCCAACCTGTCTTATTAAGAGATTAGACGAATCGCTTGATTCCGCGGCATAATTATCTAAAAAGGCCCCAGAACAACACGAATGTGTCCAAGTCAAACAAAATGCCTGCACAGTCTGTGCTGCTATAAGTGATTAATGACCGATCTGATTAATGTCGCGGCTAATGACCCGTTATTGATGGATGCAGCGTTCAGACAGACCCGGGTTCGCCTCCAGGAAGCGCGGGCGAAGGAACTCCTTTGAAGAATTTCACATTTTCAGACGTGTTTGGCTTTTGAATGGAAAAACAAGCGCGCGTCGCAGGAATCGAAGCATTTTAACTAACAGTGTGTGTCTGCTCTTCAATTCGGTTTGTGACTCAAACACAAAGCAGGCACTTGTGGGAATTAGAATCCGACTTTAATTATGATTTCAAGCAATTCCTACTTTCCTCCCCCCCCTCAACAGAATACAGCTGTGGTGAGCAGATGACAGAATTAATGACTGAGTCAGAGAAATGAATGTTAGAGGATTTAAAACGACTGTGAAGATTCAGGGGACATTTCATACAAGTGCTATGACAGGGGGGGGGGGTGCACCTGTCCTTAAATGGGCTGAATTCCTAATGGAGTTCAGGTAACGGGTTGAAAGACAAAGATCAAAGGGGATCAGGCCTGTTCAAAGGAACACATACACACACACGCACACACACACACACGCACACACGCACGCGCACGCGCACAGCTCCCTCACCTTGGTTAGCTGTGCGATCTTCTTGCTCATCTTCAGGTGCAGGTCCTGGGTATATTCCAGGGTGATGCCGGGCTGGAAGCTGGACGCTATGGGGGAGGTAAATTTCCCCGGCCCGGCAGCAGGGCAGTAATACGGCTGCCAACCGGAGCCGGTCGCCATCTTCACGATGCTGCCTCACGGACGCGGTTGTTCGGTGGTGCTGATGCTGATGGTGATGGTGGTGGTGGTGGTGATGGAGCGGGACGCTGCTGGTGGAGCAGCCGGACGGCGGCGGTCGCAGCTGGGACAGAGTCCTGGTTTCTCCACCACCCCCCACCCCCCCCTCCTCCTCCTCCTCCACCAGCCCCGGTGACACTGACTATCAGAAGAAGGAGCCGCGCTCCGGCCGGACACCGTCCACATCTGGCTTCATCGTGCCCGGGTTGAATCGCTCTCAGGCGGGTGGATCTGCCGCTAAGCCCCGCGCACCGCACCGAGCCTCATCCCGTCGGGTACCGAGCTGCGGCTCCGTCACCTGCCGCCGATGTGGAGCTTGTTCCCCGGGCTGCCTTCGCTGGTCGGCTCCCCCCCCCCACCACCCACGGTCGGTCACCTTGGTGCCGGGGTGTGTCAGCGGGTGGCCGCCGCGGTTCCTGCTCGGTGCATTGCGGCTACGTGTGCGGGGGGAGAGTGCGTGTGTGTCGGACTCTCGCTCGGTCGCGGCTCCGCTGTTGCCATGGATCACCTCAACACTCCGTGCTGCGTTCACGGACCGTGGGAGCAGCGCCGCGTTCACGGGCTGTCGGAGAAACACACAACGAGGACAGAGACGTTCACAGAGCGTGGGTTGTTTTTCAGTCCAGCTAGGATCCCAACTTCAATTAATCAATTAACCAATCAAACTTTAACTGTACAGCACCTTACAAACAAATCAATTAGCAGTTTAAAGTAACTGATGATTGAAGCAGTAAAGACAGAATAAATAATAATACAACCACAAGTAAATAGAGTTCATTAAAAATAAGATGATAATATAAATAAAACAAGTGTAAATTTTAAAAAGCCATAAAGGTATAAAACACCAAATGAACGCCAAACTGAAAATATGTTTTTTTTGTTTCTTAAAGGTTCAGTGTGTAGAATCTAGTGACATCTAGTGGTGAAGTGTGATGTTGCACCTGAACACCCCTCACCTCTGAATGAAAATTACATTTCCTTAAGGCTCATTCATGCTCAACGTTAGCTACATATATGGAAACGGAGTAAATACATCAACCCATGCTCTCCTGTTGGAATCTGTGTCATAATTCTGAACTTGATATTTTTAAAGCTAATATTCTCTAATCAGCTTTCAGGCTCCTCTCGTGTGAAATAAGGTGAAAGAGTTCAGACCTGATGCTGTTTCTCCTCAGCTCCAGTGGAGCTGCATGTTTTCAGGAAGATTAAAACCTTTCCCACAATCTGCTCTGCAACACGATGTTAACTCTTAACCTCCCAAAAACACCACGAACCATAACAAGCTGATTTTTAAACCAAAATCTAAGTTGGTTTTCAGAAAATATTCCAAGAAACAAAAAAGAAAAGGGAAAAAACAATCAGAACAAATAAGTAAACTTTGCAAATGGATGAAATCTGCAGTAAACGTCTTCGTCTCTCTTCCTGGACGTGAGCAGTGAATCCCAGAAGCTCCTGTGAGATCCTCAGTTGTTCCGCAGCACATGAATTCACCAAGATGAATTTTTAGTTCGTCTGTAAAAGCTCAACTGAGTCTCACCCAGTCAGAATCCCAGGGATGACGCAGGCGCTGGTTTCCATTCATGGTTCAGCATGATGTTTGTTCACTGCTCGCTCGTCCCTGTGTGTTTTACAGGTGTGTGTTGTGATTTCGCCTGTGCAGCTTTCCAGATGTTTCACACACGTGTGCATCCAGTTTGCATGAAGGCTCACAGGCCGACAGGCAGAGCAGGAAACCAACAACTGTGTCGTCATCTTTTGTCGAGCGTCCAACAGCGACCAGCACGAACAGAAACCTGAACAAATCTACGTAACAACTAACAACCATAGAAAGAATGTTAAAATATGACATTTTCCTCCAGGAATAAAGGGATTTACCACATTTTAATTACTAACTAATTTAACGTTCTGCCTGTGATAGTTGTCACAACCTAACCCCACCTCATCCATGTTAGTAGAGGGGACATGGACCAAACTGAGACGTACATGTCAAACCCATTGTTCTTAAAGATCCTGTCAGTTCTTACTGACGTTTGTCCTCGGAGCTGATTCCACAGATCTTTCAGTCATCAACACAAACAGATGCACAGGTCTGATGTACCTGGTTATTCACAGAGAGCATCTAACACCAGGTCCAACAAGACAGTGTCTCAAGGTCCATCAAGACAGGGATTTGTCTCCCAGGTTCTGGAAGGATTCATTACAGCAGACGAGGTTATCACAGGGGCTCAGTCGATGCTTTATGAACAGATACTCGTGGCGTCAATAAGCTCCGAACAAATCCTCCGCATCTGCCGCCATTTAGCAGCAAAACCTGTAAAAGCCTCGACTTACAAAAAGAAATAAAACATTCAGGGACAAAGTGGATGATAAGTGATGAGTGACAGGACGTTGGTGTTCAGCTGCTGGAGGACATCATCCTGAAGACGACACTGGTTTCTAATGATCTGCAGTGATATCCCAGCACGAGTTGTGCTTTTCTATCTTCTGCTCCATCACGTGTGTGTTGTTGATCGTCTTCGTGCAGCGACTGTGAACTAAGCTAATAACCGTTTCTTTTTATCTACAGCGTTTATCTGTTGAGCGTCGCTGGGGAGTTTGGAGCCGATCCCAGTTCACACGAGGAATGAAGATGGTTTTTGAGCCCGTGTTGGGACAAGGTGTTTTTATTTTATCTACTTAGCGTAATGAATATATGAAAAGATCATATTTGGCAACGCTGCACGTGATAAATTCTCCTATTCAACAGTTGGTTGATTAAACTCCATGAACCTGGGCTCGTCCCACCGAGGATCTGCTGCAGAGGAGAATCTGTATTTAGTGAGTTCAGCCGGAGCCCGGCCCCTCGAGGGCCACTTTCCTCTGGCATCATGTGTTTGTCATTGAGGTGAACCGTCAGGGGACGTCTCCTCCTCTCGGCTCACATCAGGGAATCGATAAAAGTGAAATGCTCTCAGAGTGGGTTCGGTTTTCCTTGGCTCCTGTTTCTTCTGTGTCTCAACAGCTCATCTCACAGTGACAGCAGCAGGCCGCTCATTTATTAAATCCCCGTCGCGGGACACAACATCGTATTAATGTAACGGACCGTGGACGTCAAGACGGCGGATTCCTGGACGGCCACCAGCAACAGGGTTTATGAACGGCTCCTGAGAGACAGATGAAATATGGTTTAATCACAAGAATACATACAACTGCTTTTACCTTTATTGTTTATATATAGTTTATATCCAAGTAGTAATAACTGCTCTACCTCAGTATGAGCAGTATAGAAATATCTCAACCAGCAGATACATCATTTTACTCCTCGCTGCTTTGGACCCTGAGTGAATAAC
>NC_047174.1:2617500-2637500 GCF_009819705.1 Hippoglossus hippoglossus
AAGTACACGTTAAACACAATCTTTTATTAAAATATCGTTCCTGACATTTAAGGAAGTTATCAAACTAATGTTTTGATTAGATATTCATTCATTTATATTCATTTCTAACATGTAAATAAAAAGAGAAATTATACAAATGAGGAAAGAAAAACACTAAATGATTTATTCTACATGTTAGAAAAAAAGTACAAACTTATTTAATTTCATCTCTTCTCCATAAGTCATTAATTAATAATTACCTTATACTTAATCAGCTTCCTGTACATCTATAAAGATGTTGTTTACCTGTTCTCTATACTGTATATAATGTACAAAAATATATGTAATAATAAATACAATATAAATAATCAAATAAGGATATATATATTTACACATTCCAATAAAAACTAATTTGCAGTGTTATTTATAGCAACAAGAGAGGAATATAAACTAAGGAACAATAAATATAAATAAAGAATTCATCCCTGCAGCTTGTGAATATTTATACTTTATATTAAACTGGGTTATGTTTGGTCATTGATTTCACTCCATCGGTTGTGTAACGTGTTGACAAACAAACAAACAAACAAGTAAACAACCTGAAGAACAAAATAACAACACGGATCCAAACTTATTAAAAGATTCTTTATTCACAATAGAAGTGTAACAAATATAGTTTATTAAAAAGTCTGCTGCTTATTAATATCATTTTAATCCATAAGTTCAGAAGATTTTTATACAAATGTAGAACGGCCCATTTGCCGGGTGGAATATTTACAATTTTTCTTTTTCAATAATAATAATAATAATATTATTAACACGATAAAACAAATTTTCCCCAACAAAATTAAAATATTGCATATAAACGCAAAATAAACTATGTGCAATGGAATGATTATCAGCAATATTTTGTACAGATACATTTCTGAGCTTGTTTCACACGTTTAAACCTTTTTAAAGTAAAATGTCAAAACATTTTAAGAACCGATATTGTTTGAGGACGCGTCAGTTTTATTTAAAGTTTAGTTTCTTAAAAGGAAAAGTGGCGCATTTCCAACCGGGGGACTTCCTTTAAGTGGGCGTCATTTCCCCTTTAACGTTCAACCAACTGAAAAGATTTGGAACGCAACAGATCGCCAAAACACGATCTTCAACAAAAATCACCGAAGACGATTTTTCAGGAAACGAGAACAAACGAACGATCGGATTGTCTGATGTCCGACGGCGTGAAGCTGCAGCACGACCACGTACGTTCTGCGTTTCCTGTCTGTTCAGGAAGTGACGCGACCACGTGGAAAAAGAAAGACTCCAAGGAGATAAATCCAACCGCACGTGGAGCGTAAAGATTCGATAAGTAAATCAGCCCTTTAATTCCGAATGAGTCAAAAAACCGTTTCCGAGCGTCCACGCTTCTCAGACACGCGGTCGCTAGCGTCCGAACGTTAACGAAACTTTGTATTCTTGAATGTTCTGCAGAATTGAACGAAGAAATCTCAACGCGGGGACGGAGACTGTAAACCTACACCCTCGCTCGGGTCCGTTCAAACACTCATGAACAGATTTTGGTAAAAATATTTAGCACTTCATACCACCACCCCCCCCCCCCCCCACGCCGAAAAGAGTACGATTTTTAAACCCTCCACCAGGTCAAACGTCAGCAGAATCAACGAACTCGAATCAAAACAGAGCTTAAATGTTTCATCGTGAATTAAAAAGCATATATTTGTTTTTGAAAAGTTGTTGCTTTGTGGAGGTTTTCAAGACGCAGAAATGACTTCTACCACCAGAGGGCGACGCCAGAACTTAATCCGTGGTTTAATTAAAAGTGAACGACACGTTTGTTTCTCCTGGGTCAGAAATCTGAAGGCACAAACACAAATATATTAATCCATTTTATCTTCTTGTATTTTTAAACTCCTATGATCCTCTGGCTGTGACAATTTTTTTTAAAACTTTTTCTTTATTTCAAATCATAAGAAACGGAATATTCATCAATTTTGTATAAATCTTACGACGCTTTAACGGAAAGATTAACTTTACAGCTTGAATTAAAACTCGGAAAAAAGAGGAAAAAGTCGTTTTTCATTGGTCCTCAGCTTCGACATTTACTGGAAACTTTGCTCTTTTTTGAAATTCGAGGCTTAAAATTCATACTGAAATGAAACTAAACATTAAAGTGTCAGAGCGACATCACAACCACTTTACTTTGGGCCAATAAGATAAAACAAAAAAACATCTTAATCTAAACTCGTCAGATAAAGAAACAGATCAAACCAGAACGACCCTGAACTCGTTAGTTTCGTCACCAGAAACTTTTAAATCTCCAACCGATTCACGTTTGTCTCCGTTTTTTCCTCTGAATTCCCATCGAGCAGCTTCAGGTTTGTTAACACTTCACTGTACGATTAACACTTACATCCACTTGGTTTTACGCCACGACGCTGAAAAAGAAAACCCCGCCCCCCCAACGAATCCAAACACGTGTGATCTGGATCATTTCCTACATGAACAGCTGCTCGTCGCTGCATCAGAAAAACTAAAAAACAACAACAAGACACGCGTCGTTTCCTGTCTCTCTGCGAACGAACCTTTCCCTGCGTCACGGTTTGTGCTTTACGAAGAAAAAAAACCCAACAAAATTAACAGACAACAAAAAGCACAAAGAAGTGAGTCAACAGAGACAATATAAAATATTCTTCACTTCACATTGGATCGTACATTCATTCAGCTTCTGTCCTCCTGTACAACTTGTTCCCTCCCCCCCCCCAGGTGCCTTTCTTTAACGATTCTTTCTGCCGTGAAAAACAATAACATCACGTCGAAGGTTTCGAAGCCGAGCATTTTTATAAAAACGTCTTTAAAAGATTGTAAGATGACGGTGGAAGCTTCACAGATGATTTCTGAGGTTTCAAATATGGGACGTTAAAAAAAATGCAGAGCTTCAAACCTTCTGAAATCTGTACGTCGGCTCAGGATGTTTGTTTTCTTTTGGGGGGCAGATAAATATGAAACAACCATTTAAAGCAACTCCACCCACGGCGCCACCTGGGGGTCACATCCCCCGAAAAACACCTTCTGAGTTCTATGTTTCACTACTACACAATAAATTAACACAGGCAGCAAATAATCCCACCAGCACAACACACCATCACATGGATAATAGAATAAAACGGCTGCGACGCGGATGAGACGCACGCGGTCGTCTGTACAGTGAAAGAAGAGAATCTGCTCGCGGCTCAGAAAGTCCACGGGAAAGACGACGGACTGATACGTCTGTGTCGGGTCGTTACGTGAGAGCGGCTCATTGGGGTTTTTTTGGTTTTAGAGGAAAGTTGGGAATTCAGGGAGAGTTTCGTCGTTTTAATCTGAAAGTTTCCCGATTGAATAAAGAAACCTTTAACTGCGACTTGTGTACTGAAGACGTGAAGCGGCGTCAGAAGCTCGTTCGCTGTTTCTCTGCGTTTCTTTCACCTTCTGAGAAAAATATGTCGTCAGCGACTTTCTGAAACAGCAAACTACGACTTTTTCAACGTGTGGACGTGGAAATCTGAAACGTGGGAGGAGCCAGATCCTCAGTTAAACCGTTGGACTCGTCTGTTCTGCTCTGAGACGTCTGGGCTAAACCGTCGGAGAACCAAAATAAACAAATCTAATCGAAGTGTTTTTGTTGTTTGAACTTTTTAATGACGACTTAAAACTTTTATTAAAGCTCATGAAGAAGAAGAGGAGGAGGAGGAGGAGGATCCAGCACGTTTCTGTTCAGATCGATGTTCGTAAAGATGGACGACACGACAGCTCCCAAAAAATGAAGCCAAAGCATCTTGATCGCCGCCTGGTGGCTGGCTGCGGTATTGCTCATACATCCTGCCTCCCCAATGTTAATGGACCAAACCAAAAGTGCACAAATTATAAAACAAAACAAATTGTTTGTATTTTTGGGGGTAAAATTGGTTTTAATTCGTTATTTGCTGCTATGACAGGTCGTGATTGACAGCTGAGACTAACCCGTGACGGGACTGACGGCTCCATCACCTGCACAGGATTCGAACCTGCGACACTTTAGCTTCATTTCTGAAAAGTGGGAGGAAGTGGAGACGCGTCGTCCATATTTATTTACAGACAATGGTTCAAATAAACAAAATTAAAAAAGCTCAAATTAATAAAAAACCTGAAGTAAAAGGTCGAAGGTGGAAGAAGAAATTTGGTTTTAAAGATCCAGGTCTGAATTGAATTCTTTGTCTCATGAGCAGATCTTTGATAAAAACAAGTCACTGAGGTTAAAATGAGCTTGTTTTTGTGTTTAAAGCTAAAAATAAAAAACTCATATATATATAAATATGAACGAGTCATAAAGCCCAGGTCTCACGTGCAGTGTAATAAGTAACTCTCACCACTAGGTGTCAGTGTGGACCAGTCTATGGGATAAAGGATGGAGAGATTATCCTGGTGTTTCAGTGATTCAGTCTCTTAGTGTGTGATCCTCAGATGAACCTGTGCTCGTCCGAGACGTTTCCACCGACTCTTGTGCTGCTGTGAACTTTCAACTGAATGTCAGAATAAAAAAAAAAAAGTCACACTGATCCTTTAATCCGGGTCTAGTTTTGGTATAATCCTCATGTGAGGCGTGGGAACGTCACTTAAAGCTACGTTTTCAAACTCTTCTCCTCTGTGTGTGTCTGTGTCTGTGTGTGTGTGTGTGTGTGTGTTTGAGCCGTCTCTCCCTTTTCAACAGTGAAGGCACTAAATCGAAGACTAAAACTGGATTTAATCTGGCTACAGTTCTGTGCGGCGGCGTCCGGAGAGAGCGTTGGCGTAGAAAACACCGAAATGAAATGTCAGGTGAGCGCGATCAGTCGAACTCTGGAGGACGAGGAGGGTCACGACGGAATGGTAAGGCTGTATTGAATCAGTATGGCTTTGTGTGTGTGTGTTTGTGTGTGTGTGTGTGTTTGTGTGTGTGTGTGTTTGTGTGTTTGTGTTTGTGTGTCTGTAGGTGAAATGTTACAGCGAAGTCGAGCGTCTGCGTCTCCTCACAGAGGAGAGAAGATCCTACAGCCGGTTCTACGCTGGAACGAGGACAGAGACGAGAAGAAGAAGAAGAGGATGAGGATGAGGAAGAGGAAGGTCTGACCGATACTGATTTCAACACTGAACCTTGCGACTGGAATCATAATTTATATATTTAGATTGAGAGATATTAACAGTTACAGATGGGAGAGTCTGTTCAGTGCCAGAGCTTTCACCCACTCGTCACGGTCTTTAACTCCCAGAGGAAGACTGGTCGATGTGGGTGAAAGCTCCAGAAACAGACCTGAGATCCCAGCTATCGGTCAAACCTCAGAGACGTTTGGCTCAAAGGTAGAGGAAGAGAAATAAATCCAGACGCAGTGAGGACGAGATGAGCAGAAGATGAGGAGCAGCTTTGTGTAAACGTCCTGGGGAGAAAAGTGGAATCACTGACAGGTCGGACGCTCGTCCTGCGTCCAACGAGGGAGGGAGTGAGACGGGTGGGGGGGGGGGGGGGGAGCAGACAGTTTATAAAAAGAGGCTCGGGTTGTGCTGCGTCTTTTCTCCCACACACAAACAACCACGGGGGGGTTTAGAAAAAAACTAAGGTTCCTCTGGAAGTCGATTGGCGGTGACGGCGTTGGTTCCTCTTCAGAGATGGAAGCCGTTCAGCAGACAGGAAAAAAAAAAAAGACGACGGGAAGTGAACGCAGCTTCCTGTGGCTCGCTGAGTCAACCAAGTCTAACTGGGTTCGATTCCCCAAAAAAACCAGGGTCCACGTGTCCACTGTGACGACTGGTTCACGTCCTGTCACTTTTCTCCTCCACGATAAACGACACGATGACTGAAGCAGAATGTGAAAATTGGTCATAAATGAAAAAAGTCTAATTCAGAAAATACCAGTTTGATAATCAGAGAATATTAAAAACTAAACACCAACAGTCCGAGGGAATCGCTGCGTCCTCCTGTCATTTACCACATTGTCGTTTTCAAACTCGTCCCGTGACGACGGGACTCAAGTCAGCACGCCACCCGACAGGAAGCGCGTCCGTCAGCGTCCGCGTCAGAGCTCAAAATCAAGAAAAACAAAACAACAACAACAAAAACTGGACTCGACAGCGAGAACTCAGCTCCGACGCGACTTGAATTCAGTTTAGATCCCGTTTAAAAAATAAAAAAAGTGAAATCCGATCGAGAGGCGTCAGTGGGTGACTCCAGCTGGAGGCTCAGGTTTTCAGCATCAGAGGTTCTCGCACGTGGGTTTTTTTTTTTGGGGGGGTGGGGGGGTGATGTCATCAGCGCAGGACGGTCCACTACTCCACCTCGTTGGGTATTTCTGTTTTGTCCTTCCGGATGACGGGCAGCGGGTGAGCCTCGGTGTTGAAGACCCAGTGGTCGAACGGGAGGTGGTCGTCCTCAGAGAAGAGCAGGTAGAGATACCTGCGGGAGACAAAGACAGAAACTTGTGTTAGCGTCAAATGATGAAGATGTTTGGATTTCATAATGTAAGTTATTTAATAGAATGATCAGATCAAATCATGTTCAGGGATGAGGTCGTGTTTTAAAGTGAACGGATAACGTCCGAGGTAAAACTTAAAACTTTGGGAAGAGCTGAAGTTTGAGATTGAGATTGAGACAACGCAGCAGAACAGAAGAGTTTGTGTTGTTTTCTGGAGCCTACATTACCCACAATGCCCCTTGCTTCACGCAAACCCCACAGATTCTAATGTCGTACGAGTGATTTTTGATCTAATTTCATCAGCAATGAGGTAAAAAGAGTTGAAATCTTGTGGGTAAACATTGTTTTAATTAAACCAACACGCCTCCACTCGTGTCTTCATGTATCTTTTTAACGTGACTCCTCGTGGGATCCACACTTGTTTGATATTATCTCCTCAGTATTCGTCAGTGGTCCTGCCAGAAGAGCAGTGATGAAACAGATGTGGGGCCGAGAGCCAAGAAGGGGGGGGGGGGGGGGGGGGGGGAGGGGGGCACGGCTTCACACCAGCTTTTGCCAAACCGGAGGTGATTTAATTCTGCGGCTCGATGGCGTCAGATTTCATGAAACAGTTTCTGAACAGGAGCAAAACTGAGTCAATAAATCAGCTGAGAAGCTCGATGGACGTGAAGCCGTCAACCACACGTCCCCCCCCCCCCCCTCTCCTCCTCCCCCTCCTCCTCTTCCTCACAACAGACGCCCAGAAAGCAGCGAGTGATTGACGGCCGACAGCCGTGTGAAGAACGTCCGTGTCCTTGGCAGCGGAGAGGAGATGAAATCAGGAACGTGGCTCTGCACAATGCCAAGTTCCCAGAGAAACATTTGAGGGACAAGACTTCTAGATGGGATCAATATCCTCCGTGGGGGGGGGGGGGGGGGGGGGTCGCACTGTGGCATCATGGGATGCGACAGATGAGGAAACTATGGGCTACTGACCAGGCCGCTCGTCAGTCACCTTCGTATTCTTGTCAGTGGATTTATCGCCTTGGGGGGGGGGGGGGGGGGTTTAATACCAGATCATGCTAATGAGGTTTTCATTTTATTAGTTTTTCCAACGCTTCCACAGAACATTTTATAATCACACCTAAAAAGCTTTAATGACTTTCTGATCAGACGTCTCAGTGTGTGTCTGTGTGTGTGTGTGTGTGTGTGTGTGTGTGTGTGTGTGTGTGTGTGTGTGTGTGTGTTAATCAGGACTAGAGGTGACGTGAGGTATAATTTACAGCCTATAAAGAAGCTGGATTGGACGGAGGCTCGCCCCCCCCCACCCATCAGGCTCTGTTAGCCTAACCTTGACTTCCTGTAAACCGCTGCCTGGTGCAGGACAGAATGAAGATGAGGAAGAGGAGGGGACGGATTGAGACGGAGAGGAAGGAAACAGAGATAAATATGGAGTGAAGTTCCGAGGGTTTGATTCCACGTCACACATCCATCAACCAGGACCGACGTGGTCACTGAGATTCCCTCCCTGGTTTTCTGCTTCGTATGAGCAGACACACAAACACACACACACACACACACACACACACACACACACACACACACACACACACACACACACACACACACACACACACACACACACACACACACACACACACACACACACACACACACACACACACACACGTTAAACACACACTCTCGCACTCGTTGAAGTGTTGCTGGGATTTTCTTTTCCTGGTGGTTTAAACAGACTGACTTGCCGAACACAGATGGAGAGCCATCTGAGGAGGAGCCCTATTAGCCACAGACATCACACTGTGCGGCTGACAACACGTTTAGAGAGCCGTTTGCGGCCTCGCACACACATTTACACACACACACACACAGACACACACAACAGGGCAGTTAAGTACAAATGTCAGGCGACTGTTAAGAGGAAGTGAGAAGTGGAAGCTGCCTGTGGTGAGTTGGGACACGTCGTGTTTATCTCGTTGTCTATTTGAGATCCGACCGTGCATCTGCAGTCTGAGAAACACGAGTGGATCCAACATGTGGGAGATAACTGGTCTTCTACTGAAAACACATTTCATATTTCACAGAGATTCACTTCTGCAAAATCACTATTTCACATAGTGTCTCACGGGATTGTTCAAGTTAGGCGTGGAAGGATTTAATGAGAAATGACGAAAGGCCCAAACATTTGAATTATTAAAAAAAATGATACGTATTCTCTGTTCAGTTGTGTTTGTGTCATTTATCGAGATGAACGTCGTGTGGTTCAGTATCTCAGTGAGAGACTGGATCGTCCTGTACGGCTGCAGAACCCCCGACTCACTCAGCGTGTGAGAGACGACGCAGCGACGTAACCTTGCCACTGACCTCGGCAAATCTGTGGAGCCTTGTCCGAATTAATGAAAACATCGTATTTTATGCCTGTGTGTGTGTTTGTGTGTGTGTGTGTGTTTGTGTGTGTGTGTGTGTTTGTGTGAGTTGACAGTTTGGGGATGCAGAGCTCCAGTCCCTCCATAAAACGCAATGACAGCACAATCATAAGAGGACAAAGTGAAGGGTGTGTGCGTTTATGAAGTTGTCCAGTTTGCGCGTCTCACTTCAGCGTCTCTGCCAAGTAGAAACTCTGCTGGACGTCGTCGTGGTTCGGAGACGACGCGTAGACGTCCCTGACGCCGCTGTAGCCTCCTTCCAACCGACAGTGCTTCTCCAGGGCCTGGACCACACACACAGGAACACAGACACACAACGGGAAGACAGGAAATCAATCAGGCTGTTTCATGTGCTTAAAATATCACTAAAGCTCCGGGTGGATCCTTTGCTGAATATAAAAATAAGTTAAATAAGTCGATGTTTTGTTGTGTTTCCGTCCAGATTAGTTTGTTTTAATAAAATCTCTCACTGGAGCTTCCACATTCGAACATTTTCTTTCAGCTACTGATGAATTGAATATCACAGAAACGATTCTTTGAGACAAACTCGTATTTTACCTGAACGGCCTCCCAGCCCCACTCCCTGTACTTGGGGTCGTGGGTGAACCTCCACATGTACATGTACGTCTCGATGACCTCGGGGCGGAGGATGAAGTACTTCTCGTTCTGGCGGGTGGCGATGGCCTCGACCCCGCCGTCGAAGCGAAACGCCTCTGGACCCAGCTTCAGGGCTGCGGGAGGAAGAGGAGGAGGAGGAGGAAGAGGAAGAGGAGAGAAGAAGATGTAAAGATACAAACATCTTAATGCTGCAGCTTCAAAATGAGGAAAACAGACTGAGTTTCTTCTCTTGTGTTATTAACCCACGTGTTTACATAGTTTCACGTTACGTGTGCGGCTGCAGTGAAGCGTCACAGAGCTCAGGTCAGCGCTCGCTCAGAAAACGATGCTATTTCAGAGCTCAGTGATGATGACATTCCCCGGAGCTGCGTTTAAAACAGTGACTCACAACACGACTCAGGGACGGATTCAATTCAGAGAGAAAAATTTTTAAAAAAATGATCTGACCGGAGATTAAAAATAAAAACCTGCATAATGTCGACTTATGATTAAAATACGACTTTCAAATTAGAATTAAACCGTTTTCCCATAACTTGACTTTCCTGCCTGAAAGGACGACAAGTGCACGGACTGCACTTAAAACCCCCCCCCGACATCCTTTACAGCCTCTGATACAAGCAGAATGAAAATAACTTCTGAGCCGTTTTCAGATATGAACTCTGTGTTCACGACAACAGGTAAATATCTGGGACACTCAGGTGAGGTGGGCGTCTCAGCAGAGACACGGGACACGACGCCGTGGAACTGACCCGTCCTGACGTACGACTCGTGACACGTGCGGGCGATCTCGGCGGCCTGCTCCATCTGGTGGCCCGTCTTGTCGCTGGGCGCCCCATCAGCTCCCAGCGCCATCATGCCGCCCGCGAAGCAGGTCAGGTGACCCATCTTGTGCTCCAGGAGCCCCCCCTTCCACTCCGCTATGTAGGTCAGGCCGCCGCTGGACTTCCTCATCAGGTTGGTCTCTATCGCCTGGGAAACACAGAGAGTGATTGAAGGTTCTGAGCCTGAAATCAACTGTAACCTGTAATAATCCTCTCGTGATGGATCAGAGGGTTTTTAAATGTGGATAATATCGTGATAATGTATTCGTGAGTTAATGTCCATGTTGGTTTGTGTTGTTTACTCAACTACATTGTTCAAGGTACTAAAAACCTTAAATCAACAAGTTGAAAAATATAATCTTCACTCTGTTTACATCCTGTTTGTACTGTGTGCACAGTACAAACAGGATGTGAGAGCTCGGGATAAAGTAAATCCTCAAACCTCGGTAGAAACTCTGGTGTCGATCTCTGTGTTTCTGTTCTTAAACAAACTCTCCAGTTCATCACAGGAATCGAGAAGAAGTGATGAACGTTAAATTAGAGAAACGCACAGGGTTCGATATGTTTCGGGGATAAAGACCCTTTAAGGACAGCAGGGTTATCGTCTTCTTGACGAATGCATCCAGAGCCCCTGTCGTCCCTGAAGCTTGTGAGGGATTATGGGTAAAGTATCCCTGCGTGTTTAAAGCTGTATTTTAGTCGCCATGTAATGTATTTCGCTCCCCAGTGTGTTTCAGAGCGATGCCGCTCGTCACCACAGTTTAGGTTTGATTTAAAAAGAGAGAGGCTATCTTTACACCACAGGAGAGCTGCTGTTGTTCTGACACGAGATTCATCTCCTCTCGCTACTTTTCCTTTTATACATAAATGCAACGTGAAACTTTTCCCCGTGGCGTCATCTCTTCAAACTCACTATCAGGCTCCTGAGGATCAAATTATTGGAAAATGAATAGATACCAGAAAGTCTGACATTGGAACGGTTAAGGGTGAAATATAGAAACGCTGAGAGAGTCAAGACTGAAACCCTCTAACACCCTGTAACACACTATCTCCATGATAAAGTAAGAGACAGAAAAGTTAGTCTCAATCCTAAACGTAATGGTTTCTTCCTCGGGTCATGTCACACCCCTCCATAAACATCTTATGGAAGACAGTTCAGTAGTTTTTGTGTAATCCTACAAACTGACAAACAAACGCACAACAACAAATGTTCCTGTTATTCTATCTTGTGTCTTATTGGATTTGTAAACGTGTCCTCAGGTGTCCTTAAAGGTTATTATTGTTTTTGTTGTTTGTTAATTGACTCAAATGATTAAATTGACCTAAAGAAAATCATCTGCAACTATTTTAACAAACAATAATTGGTAATTTAATGACTTGTGAAGTCAATGGCTGCATCTCAGCCCTAACAACTGCTTACTGTGCGTGTGCGTGTGTGCGTGTGTGTGTGTGTGTGTGTGTGTGTGTGTGTGTGTGTGTGTGTGTGTGCACGTGTGTGCGGGGGGGTTACCTGCAGGGCATCGTAGTACATCTTCTTGCCTTCCTCATCTGTCTTGTCTGACATCAGCCAGGCCTTGAGCAGGTACTCATAGAAACTGTCGCCAAGGCCACCCACAGACACATGATCTGCAACACACACATAAACAATGATTAAAACACACACACACACACTCACTAACACTCACACACAAACACACACCTCCTACACGTCTGCGTGTTCAGATTACAACTTCAATCCAAAGATAATCACCACATTATGCAGGGCTGGATATGTGTGTGTGTAATATAACACAAACACTCCTGCAGCTGATGATATTCTACAGTATACGTGTGTGTGTGTGTGTGTGCGTGTCTGTGTGTGTGTTATTGCAGGTGAGCGTCCATCCAGCTGATCTGTGCGTCTGCCCTGCTGATTGTCAGCGGAGGCTCATCCATATGCATGTGTCATTAACAGAGTCCGGCCCCGTGTGTGGAGTGCAGAGATTAAATGTCAGCCGCAATCACGCTGAAGAGAAGAGAGAAGAGGAGGCCGCTGAAGAGGCTTCGGTCGCGAGGCGATAAGAGAAGCCGGCTGTCGACGAGCGAGAGCGTCACACCCCGAGCGAGAGCGGCAGGGAAACCAAAGAGAAGAAGACACGAGCCTAAAATAGAGCGCGAGCGATCTGCCAAACATCTCTTCAATGACATGAAGAACAATTACACATTTAGTCACAAGCAGTTTTTTCAGATACAGAATCAGAAGCAGAGATGTAAACTAGATAACCCGCTAACATCTGCCAACATCTGGCTTTTGTCTGCAATGAGAATGGAAACAATTAGCTGTAGTTTCTCTCTCAGGTCAAATGACTCTGCAGGTTTTTAAATCGGCTCCGGCTCCGATCGGCACTGATAGAAACAAGCTATCGTCTTCCTCTTCTTCATTTTGGAACCATGCGTTGAACATATGCGTATTTATTGTTTATTACATTATCTATAAACACTTTATCTTGTGAATAACTCAATCGCCTTCATGAGCAGGTTTAAAAAACACGATGACAGCCGTTCTAACACAATCCACCTGCACATGACGAGGTGGTATTTGTACAGTAAGTGAGGGATGGGCTGAGGATTGCAGGGAGGCTATGGTGGGGGGGGGGAGGAGATATATTTCAGACAACATTAGGGTGCAAACATCCCGAGGTCATAATTTATTCAACAATTGCATTTCCATCGCTATTGCATAATTTCTCTCTGGATGAAAAAACCCCCCCTCACTGGCTAAGACGAGCGTAAAAGCTTCTTTTTTTGGGGGGGGGGCGGGGGGGGAACTTTCTATTCAGCATCGCAGATTGAATAAATCATCATTTGCATAAATTACGTGGATGAAGACGCAGGTAGCGTCTGTGTTAAAGTGTCAGATAAATGCCAGCAGCTATAACCGCAGATGTGCTTCCTGGAGTTTTATCGCGTGTTTCAAAGTTAAGTTCGTATTTAACCTTCACAGATTCTAACAGTGCTGCAGTTAAAGGCCGCGTGTCGGAGACGATATTTCTGATCCCTTCAGAAACGTATCAGAGGGAAAATACAAATGATTATTAAAAACTGGATCAAGCGATTTACGTCTTTCAGGAGAAACGTGCCCCTGATTCGACCGATCTGAGCAAATGAAAACCTCTTCAAGGTAAAACTGAGGCGGGAGGAATTAAGCGTGAAAAATAATTACGTTTCATTAACTTCAAATCTGAAATTCTCAATGACGGGAGAAAAAGCTAAACTCAACGGGTTCCTGAATACATTAGGGAGACTTGGGTTTTTCAGGCTTCCTCGCCTGGATGCGAGTTTCCCCGGTGATTCGGACGCCAGCAACAAACGACGAAGGACGTGAAGATTCGCTGCGTCAGTCAGAGTCCGGTGTTTATCCTTTATTGGTCTGATGTGCCTCCTCCTCACAGTTCCTGGTCGACGGCTACAGGCTGAAGACTCATTTCTCTGATGTTTGGTCCGAGTTCAACAAACCGCCGCTGAGCACTGGACTTTGATTTGACAAGTGGAGTAGAAGCTGACGGCCCAGTGATGGACTCACGACCCGTCCAGGATTAGTTCCAGCTCCCCTGTGACCCAACTGTTCCTTAAAGCGCCCGATGGTTTGATATAGTGGTAAAAAGGAAATCACTCACAGCCGCGTTAAGAACGAGTTTAAAAATGGATTTTGATATCATCCCCTCTCCTGCTCCTTGTCAGTGTCGTTTTCATTATCTAGCACCCTGCCGACAGTTTCCTCCGACACATGACAGCTGGCATTAAAAGAGACTTTTACTCAGTGTGTTCCTCTGCCACACGATATCTGACAACACGTCTCTATTTTACACTATCTCCCCAACAGCCCTAATCCCTCCTCTTCCTCCAAGTCTTCCCTCTCTATCCCCATCATCGTTACCCCGTTCTGCTGCACGGTTTGATAATGGATTTGAAATCATATCCTGTTACTGTGTGAACGGACACATGTGCACACGCCGACGTTATAGACGGGAGCTGAGGGTGGACAGGGATTTGGGGAAATAGTGGGCTGCAGGAATGTGAAGTGAGTCAACAGGGTTGAGATGGAAAGAGGGACGAGGAGGTTTGAAAGCAGAAGAAGAAGGGAAACCATCCTGCAGCATCGCTCCAGCAGAACAACTAAATCAATCCCCGTAAATAACGAAGAGGATTTCGCAAAAACTACCGAACAGATTCTTACAGAACTCGGTGGAGGGATGGGACACAGGCCAAGAAAGAGCCCATTGAATTTTGGGATGGATCTGGATATAGAGGCAGATCCATTATTGTTTTTTAATAGCTATTTTTTGACATTTTCACCATTTTAACAGGGAATAATTCATGAATCTTGACGGTAAAATGAGAGGGACAAGAGAAAAATGTATCGGGGACAAGTTCTTGGACAAATAAAGGAAGCGAGTGTCTTTAAAACCTGAGCTGGAGCCGGCGGAGTGATTACAATGATCCTGGAGGGAGGAAGACGTGTGCACTCTCCTGGTCGTCGTCAGAACAAATTACAGGTGTGGAGCCGTTGTCTTTGAAAGATCAACACAAAGTGCTCAGCGGTGATCCAGACAAGTTGTAATTTGTGTGTCATCACGACAAAGGAAAAGGCCGAAGCTTGGTGACACTCGTCAAGTGGGAAATGAAAACGTTTTGCTGATATCAGACTCTGGGTCCAGGTTAGTGTGAACCCAGACGGAGCCGGTCGGATATTTCCATCTTAATTACTCAGGAGCCGTTTCTGTGTGAAGTACAACTGAAAAAATTTGAGAATATGACGGAAGGAATTTGGCTTGACTAAAGTTTGTATAAATATTAGGTCACATTATGCATAAAAGTGACTGTTCAAACAGAATTAACACCGAGGAAATGACGAAGCCGTCTTTACAGCTGGTTAATAACGACGGGCCTTCCTTTGTGTTACAAGGAGCTGCGAGGAGTTTCCCCAGAACGCAGGGACAATGTAAATCTGCTTTAACGTGAGGGCTGATCACCTTAATGCAAATAAAGCTCCAGCTCCTGGACCTGCTGTGTGATCATCAGGTTTTATTGGGCTCAGTTTACAGGTGACGCTAAGTGAAGGTGAAGCAGCAACTGTGACTCCCTGATGTGAAGTTGTGGAGAACAAAGGGTGAAGGTGATGATTCTCATCTTTGAAACGTCCGTGTTTATACGTCGTCTTGTTATTTCACTGGAGAACATTTACGTATATGGAGATAAAAAAGAAGGAGCGGAGCATCTAAGAAGAATCTCAGTGGACAGGACAGTGTTCCTCCTGAAGAACTATGACGTGTAGAGAACTGTGCACTCACGTTGGCCCCACTGGCCACTGTTGGGGTTCAGGTAGTTGGGGTACAGCCCCTGAGGTTTGTCCAGGCGGTTGAGGACCTTCCGGATGTTCATTACCTGATAAAAAGAAGAAGAAGATTGCATTTCAAGAAAGAAATCTTTAAATTCTGCAGGAGTAAAAGAGGAAATCCTGTAGAAAACCAGTGAGAGTTCAACACATACGACATGTTCACATCTCCTGTGTTTCTGTTACCTTCTGAGCAAACTCAGGATTCCCAGAGAGCTGGCCGAGGTGCATGAACTCCAGGTGCAGGGTTCCGTACTCGGCCAGGATGCTGCTGCCGCCAGACGCCCACGGCCAGTTCCTACCTATACCACTGCAGAGAGAAGAAGGGAGAGGGAGAGAGGGAGGATTCTGTTAATCAAAAAGAAAACGACAAGAAGAAATACTGAACCACCGCTGATGTGTAAAAGAGACCATTTGAAAAACCGCCTCCGTAAACTATGTTGTAACTGGTGCACACTCTGGTGCGCACAAGGTCTGTGGACAATAAGACAAGAACACAGAATGAGTCATGTCAGAAAGTTTTCTCAGTGACTCAGCAGCCAAACTTTAAACCAGTAAGACGACTTCAACTCTGCTCTAATTTACCTGGACGTCCTTTTGTCAACTGTTCTTTTTCATGACATGAGGTTCCTGTGCGTTCACGGCACTGAAATTCAAACTTTGGTCGTTAAACTGAGAGAATTCAGGTTTAAGGCACTTCTCCGAGTCTACGTCCGTGTTTAAGTACAGTCTATGGCCGTGATGCGTGTGTGTGTGTGTGTGTGTGTGTGTGTGTGTGTGTGTGTGTGTGTGTGTGTGTGTGTGTGTGTTGGATGATTAGAGCCACTGACAGATCACTTCCAGATCAAGAGCTGATGACTCTGGTGGCGAAGCCTCAAGTAAAAACCCATGAATAACATTTTACTGCACCGTGAAACACACAGCGGGGCGTCGGCAGAGCAGTAAATAAATGGGGGACATAAACGGCACTGCACACACACACACACACAGACACACAACTCTTCAAAGAGGTGGATGAACATACTAATTACCCCCCCTTCAACTCATCATGCTGCACAAGCCATAATTTGTTTCCCATTACACCATGGATTCAATCAACTCACCCGAACACAAGCAGGACCACTGCAGCATCAGGCAGAAGACACACACACACACACACACACACACACACACACACACACACACACACACACACACACACACACACACACACACACACACACACACACACACACACACACACACACACACACACACACACACACACACACACACACACACACAGAGCTGTGCGTTTGTTCGCTTTGGATGGACGCAGACATATTGAAAAAGCATCATTTCTTCATCTTCATCTCCTCCTCTTCCTCCTCCTCCTCCTCTCCAGTTAACTGTCAGCTCGATCTGTCTGTCCATCTTTCTCAATCCCTTTCTAACCCCCCCCCCCCATGATGAGCGATAAATCTCCTCTCCTCGGAGGCGGGGAGAGGAACACACACACACCTTTCCATTTCACCCCTGTCCAGCTCAAATTCATCCCAAAGCCCCGCTGTGAGAAACACTAAACCCCCGTGAAGGAGAACAAAACAGAAGACAGCGAGAGGAAAGCTGCCGCGTAAACCAAAACAGACACAAACCAATGGAGTGCAGATATATAGTAGAATACTGGAGACACAGCGCGCTGAGGGTGTGTTTGAAATACTACTTATCTGACCAGGGTGTGTGAAAGAGAAATTCAAGACGATCTGAAACGTGTAACGCTGCCTGGAGTTTAATTACAAATGTAAGACCTGTCAAAGGGAAGATGCTCGTTCGAAACGCAGCTGAAATAAAAAAAAAACTATGAGGATGAAATCACTGAGCAACATTATGCAACTTTTTAAAAAGAATAAATAACACAGTCGTAGTTTGGATTCGTCGGCGCTCTCGATGAAGTCAAGGAGAAGTCAAGCAGCAGTGGAAACGTTTTTCTTTCACAAACACTCACTAACATGCTGGGGAAGCCTTAAAGGGAAAGGAGGAGATTGTGAACAGGCAGGTGAGTTGTTGCCGCCAGCGCTCGACCACGTCCTGGTCTCACTTTCAATGTGTTTGGCCATTTAGCGCAGTGGGGAAATAAAAGGCACCGAGTTTGAGGAATCGACTCGTGACTATGCTTCAACCGAGCGAGAGCCTGACGAGACAGAGACCAACATTTCAGACAATTCAACCGACTAAAAGAATTCAGTCCAACTCTAAAATGGAGTCGTGTGTCTCAAAAAAACGATTTAAAAAACTGGTTCCAATCCAAAGTCCGGTGAGGAAACCGTCTGTACCCGTCTCTGTGGCAGCTTGGTTGATTGACACATTATATCAATGCTAATAAATTCAATTAAAACACGGGGTCTCAGAGCTGCTTCTGCTCTGAACTGGGCTGTTTCAAGAGCTGCTGAGGAACATTCACGCCTCCGATTCCGACGGAAACGCTGCTGTTCCAGTTCTGAAAGTGGAAACCAGCACAACACCAACAGGCACACGGCACAAAACAGCTGTATTAGTGCTAATGCAGTGCAGTGTTGTGTTTGACCAGCGAGGCAGACGTCCCCGTGGCCCAGTTTCCAGAGTTTCCAAGCCTCCACATCCAGCTCGCTCTAGATCCGGCTCCTTCACATGGGAGGCAATGAGACTTGTTACAGGCTCCGAGCGATAAAAGACAGTTTGGTTTATGACCTAGCTCCCGCACTTCAGACCCACACTGCGATGCTGCACAAACATTACACAACTGAGCACACACACACACTCTCACAGAGGCCTTGCTCTGGTGCTCATCTCAATTAGCATACGAGGACTTCTCCTGTTGTGTGTTTCTCCCGTGACCTCAGTTGGCTTTCACATGAATTATGGGCCTTAAAGATTCATATTAAAAGCCGAATAAAGCGTCTGTTTGTTTGAATGCTGCGTCTCTAACACTCCACATCATCGCGCTGTGTGTTTTTGGATGAAATATTCCCGCTGATGAGAAACGCTTGAAACCAAAACAGAAGTAATTAAATGCAGCGTGCAGTGAAAAAAAAAACACACGGGAGTAAATTCTCTTTGCAAACTCGACAGGAAATGTTAATTAAAATTTACGGGGTGACCTAGAACAAGGGGGGACTTTTCAGAGATTATGTTTGGCTCACGCCGACGTATCAAAGCTTGTATTGAACTTTCATTACAAAGCGGGAGATGAGCCGTCATCATCCACCTCCGACAGAAGTGATACGACGCACTTTGTTTGACTAAGAGGAGTCAACGCCCGCAGATTCTGATTAATGTGCTCAGCCCGTTTCATAACCAGGCTGAGAGAATTAAAGTTTAGTTTTGAATATTACAGGTTATCACTGAATACTGGGGGACATTTACTATCTCAACTTTAAAGCAGGAAAGGATGTGGACTTCTTTTCCAAGGTCAGAGAGGAACTTTTTGATCAGACTGCAGAGGCTTAAAAAGCTGTTTTCAGACAACAACACCGGAAAATTGGTTCAGGGTATTTTCCAGAGTTTGCTTTTCACATAGGAGGAAGGACATGACGCTCCTCTTCCTCATCCTGAGATATTTGTATTCTTCCAGCTTTGCATCCATCTGTCTGGGACATTTGTGTTCTCACACACAGCCTCTCATATTTCTAAATTGCAGAAATATTCAACAAGATAATTTGCTCCACATCACGTTGTCCTGCTTTCGGGGCGAGAAACAAAAAGGCTCAAGACGTCCGTGAAACAACAAACATGGATCCACAGCCTCGACCCAGAAAGAGAAGTGGGTCGTTACAGATTGATGTCACCGGTGAATCTGTTCACTTCAGAGGACGTACTTTACTTTTCTTCTCCTCTTTCAGGAGCGTCCAATGTTTTCTTTAAATAATTAATCCTCTCCCACCTTTTACAGCCGTTTCTCGGCCCAGCTCTGAAATGACAAACTGTAGCTTGGTAGTTTTTTTTATCCACCAGTCGATTCTGCAGAGGCGACATCAGGGAATTTAATTCTGCTGTGCCGAGCAGTAACCTGGAAAAAACAGAGAACGCACCCCCCCATCTCCATAAATTAGCATGTCACAAGAACGTGCCCTCTCACGCTTGTCAGGGGTGATGTTAGGAAGCACTCCCCCGATTCATTTGTACTCAGTGGTTGGATGAAGCCTATAATTTGGCTCAATTCTCTCAGTTTTTCTTGTGTGTTCCAAGCCCCTTCCCTGTCCTCCTCCTCCTCCTCCTCCTCCTCGTCCTCCTCCTCGTCCAGCCCATGACCTCCTTTTGCCTCAATATCTCTTCCTCTCTGTCTGAAAATCTATCGCAC
>NC_047174.1:2640000-2657500 GCF_009819705.1 Hippoglossus hippoglossus
GAGCGCCAGATTCTTTAACTGTGTCCCTGATTTATCACATCACAAGCGGCCGAGTTGAGGCTTTTTCAAGTGTCTTTTGAATATAAAAGAACTGGACGACAAATAAATAAGTCCAAGACTTTCTTTCCTGACTAAACAACCCTTCATGTTGCTGGTTTGTTTCATGGATGATGAGTCTGGTAAAAGAAATGGGATTATTAGTGTTGTTTTGTCCGAGCGCGACCCCAGTGGTCACCTGCCAGAGAAACAGAAAACCTTTGCTCCCAGTAGCAAGCGGAGAAACAGATTTAGTGAAGTAACGATCGTCACACGGGACATTTGGTTTCCATAACACTCCCAAACAAGTCTGCGGAGAGAAACCACCTGGGTTGTGTGGTCCCCACTCAAAACCTCTTAGAGCTCACAAGCACATCAGGTCCTTTAAGATGGTGTGAACATGCACAGCCTTCCATACGACATTTATTCCATTTGTTTAACCTGGGACTCGTTGATTTCTCCAGACAAATATATAGATGATAACCGATAGCTTCAGTGGAAACAGCTGCTCCGGCTTCACCAGAGTGAAGAAATGACATTTATCTTGTTCTCGAACATGAAAACGGAGCGAGTGAGCAAACAGGGTTCAGTCGGTGTCGACGCAGTGACACGTTTTTTAAACCGTGTCCTCATTTCCTCGTCGCCGCTCTCGGGCTGTGAGGACGGCTGCAGGCGAGAGTGATGAAAAAAAAAACGCAGAGGGGGAATAAAGAGAACAAGGCCAAGGAGGGGAACCTACAGGATGATGTCCTGAATCAGAAGGAGATACTGGGTCAATCGAGGGAAGACGGATGGAGAGAGGACGGACGGAAAGGGGGCTGCAGAGGAGCGGCTTGTGGAAAGAAGTAAAGAGAAAACGAAAGAATTGGGAATAAAAGGAGGAGAGGAAGCGATGGGGATGAAGGGAAAGATAATAATTGGGCCTCGTTTGCATGTGTGTGTGTGTCTGTGTGTGTGTTTTACTGATTCGTGCCGCTTCCATCTGGGTCAAGGTTATGTTGGAAGTCCCACAGCTTCAGAAGTGCTCCACGGATGTTTCCTCTCAACTAACTTACAGAAACTCTGGATCCGTTTGCATCCAACTCGTTCTGCCTGCACCCAGTGATTAACACGTACAGTCTATTTGTTTACACCACAACCAAGGATTCTGTGTCTGAACTTTCTATTTATATGATTTAACTGTTCTTCGTGACTTAAAAGCAGGAAAATACAAATGTTTCCATACTGAAGCAACATTTTGTCACTAATACTAAGCAACAGCGCCCCCTACAGCCACACACAGCGAAGATGTAAAGTGTGTGTGTGTGTGTGTGTGTGTGTGTGTGTGTGTGTGTGTGTGTGTGTGTGTGTGTGTGTGTGTGTATTGGGCCATCATAGCTCAGTCATGCAGGTAAAGTCATCATCACCACCAATCTGCTCAGGGCTCAAGGGGATCACACGCACGCACACGCACACTGACACACTACACACTCAGTCTCTCTCCCATGGGTGCTTCCCACTCCAGAGAGGAGGACACTGGGGGGCGGGGGGGTGGGGGGGGGGAGAGCAGGGTCTATTCACCCACACAGTCAGGAGGAAAATGAATTTGTCACAGCATGTTTATCGTCATGACAACCCGCCTTTTAATTAACGGCAGACAAACAGTCGGAGCGCCGTGTCCCTCTCTGGGGACAGAAAGATATAAAGAAAATTTGGGAAATAAAAAGTGTGCCCCCCCCCACCCCACCCATAATGAATGACTGACAGGGGGACTGGAGGACAACAGGACGGACGACCACTGAGTGCTGGTAATGTTTCCTCTCAGTGACAGATACTTTGATTTCTCTGCTACGTCCTGAAAATATTAGACATCACTATAAAAATGATTAATAAAAATACTTATGATATATAGACTCTGCTAATTGATAAATACATTTGTGTATCAAATATTGATTTATTGCTAAAGGAAACTTTGCTAGTTTGAAGCCCTTGTACAAGTTATGACCTCTCAATATTTATTGGTTGATAAAAAGCCCAAATAACATATTTGATTAATTGAAATGATGCTATAAAAGAACAATGACAGGACTTTAAATTTTTTCCCCATTTCCATCTGACTCCACAGCTTTCATAATATGCTGCAGCTTCATATTTGAGCACTTTAATTCAAAGTGACTGTAAATTAAAGGCCCAGTGTGTTAGTAGGCACTGACAGGGGACGTCTGCTTTAGTATGAATCAATGCTCCAAGAAATATGTTATCAATCAAATTGACTCACACCAGAGACGGAGGGTTGTGTCTTTCTGTCTTTCCACCAGAGGAAACCGCTTAGCAGTGCGTCACAGTGTGATAATAAACACTGGTAACTTGAGTCAGACACGTGTGTGTGTTCTAGTCTTTTCAGTGTAGTTCAGTTTCAGGGCTCAGCCACTGGCAGTCGGTCGGTCGGTCCTGGGTGAAGAACCAAACATCTTCTGTCTGACAGGTCGGCTCGCTCATGTAAATCTGAAACATCTCAGCTCCGTGTGTGAGGGCTGGAACCGAGTCGGTGTTTGCCAACGTTGCATCATGCGTCAGACCACAGAGCTCCTTCATAGAATCAAACCTCAAAACCACTGCTTTGGACTGCTTGTGTGTGTGTGTGTGTGTGTGTGTGTGTGTGTGTGTGTGTGTGTGTGTGTGTGTGTGTGTCTGTGTGCGTCCTACCTCTTGAGGTTGAGCAGAGCCCAGGGGATGCCAGTCGGCGTTTTGAAGGCTGGCAGCAGCTTTTCACCCAGCTCCACCGCCTTTCTACGGAAAACCTGAGACAAGAAAGAAACAAAAGAAAAGTATTTAATTCTGATCTTTGCTGGAAAGAGGATTTTACATTTCCTTGACCGACACTTGATGAAGACCGTGCACACGACAAGGGGGGAAAGAAAAGATCTGTCCAACATTTCAATTACACTAACACCAAGTTGCCTTGAGGATTAATGAAGTCGTATCGTGTTGTGTTGGAAGAATCAGTCTCGATCTGACTGTATTTAAAGTTGTAGAAACTAAATGAGCAAAGTGACTGGACCATGCACACAGAGTAGTTTCCTCTTTTACACATTTGGGGTCTTCGACACAAACAGACTCACTAAATCAAGTTATTCAGCCTGAGATATGCAAGTGGATTTTTGTTTTTGCTGCTAAAAATCAACATTCCCTAAAAACAAATGACAATATTTTGATAATTAAACGGTTCCGCTCACTAGAGGTAACAACGCTTAAACTCGATATTAGATAAAACCCATTCTGAGCATGTGGTTGTGTTCTTCACTGAACTGACACCAGTTTACAGAATTTCAGTGCTGAAGTTAAATTATTTACGTCAGAGAATCTTCAACTACATTCTGGATCCGGCAGTCGAGGCCTGGTGCCGCTTTAAATAACTTCATGAATATTCAGGTGAAACTGTAACTGGACCAGAACAAAACCCTGAGATGATTGTCTCATGAAACACGACTGATCTCCACGAGGTTTCATCTGAACGACGCTACCTTCGATTCTAAAGCGCCATCGGGTGGAATTTCACCGTCTCAGCGTGGCGTCGGCGTATTGGACCGGACGGCTCAGTAGCAGCTCTCGCCGACGGGTTTGCGGCGTCTCATAGGAGTCGGATTTTTGTTGGCAGTGAAAGTAGAAGTGCTTCCATATTTGGCTCCTGGCACGAGCTTAGTCGAGCAGTTAAGATGAAATGGGATCTGGCCTGAGATGAGGTGGAGCGCTCCACTGCTGCGGCTGCCAAGGTTTACAGGTTTTACACTAGACAGGTTTTCTCTCCACTCGCTGTTGGCGTGATAATGGAAATGCTTATGTAGCGCTGATTAGCTCCATTAGATATTACAAAATAAAATCTGTAATTCGGAATAAAAGAGAGAAACCAAGCCTGTGTCAAAAAATATCATGAAAGATAAGAACAAAACATTCTTCAACCTAAATGTTCAGAGGAAACAAATCCACTCACTAAACATCATTTAGATCCAGAGGTCGGTTAAAATCAACACAACTGACCAACTACACTTTGACCCCACGTGTGTCTTTTCTATGTCAAATGAAGCCAAAGCACCTCAGTCGCCCCCTGGAGGCTGGCAGCAGCATAGGTCATTAACCTCACCTCCTCCATGTTAGCAGATGTGGACATGGACCAAACTAAAAAGTCAAATACACATACATTTCATTTTAAGTAGTTCTAGTCACACTGATGGATATTCAAGTGTTAGGTTTCTGATAAACACATAAAACTCACAAAACAGGTAACAACCATTAACCACTTGAAGGTGTCACCGAATGTTTTTTACACATTTAACTGGAGGTCGACGACACTATTCTCATCTGTAGCTTATTCCCACTTGTAATCTACAGGCGTGCAGACCTCACTGCTGTTATCATCCACCCTTTGTTGTTTTCAGTGTGGTAGTATCTGTCGTACACACTCATACACAACAATGTCAGCGCACTGGCAGCTCTGTTCCCCCGGGGATCCACCACTCAGCCGGGTGTGAGACAGCGGCAGGGAGGGCGAAGACAGACGTGAAGAAGAAAAGCTCAAGAGGCTACTTGTCATGACCAGGTGGAAACTCTGCAGCTTTTCCTTCAGAAGCAAAAGGGCAGGAAAAGGTTAGTTCGGACTAAAAAGTGTAATTTATGTGTTTGAGGAAAACCAGGGGGCGATCGATTGATCTCACAGGATCGCAACCTCAAAAAAAGATGTAATTTACTTCGATCTTTGGTTCGTGTGGAGCTACGTCACTTCAGCCTCTTCAGTAACTGACCCAAACTAGTCTGTCACCTCAGAGGACGGAGAATAATCAGACAGTGATAAACTCTTAGATTCTATCTTCTATAGTTCCTTGTATTTATTTTGTATCTTTACTTATTTGTAATGTTTCCCGAGTCCGTATTTTTACTTTCCCCCTTCGCTGCTGTAAAATATCAAATTTCCCCATAGTGGGATTAAATAAATGATCATCTAATCAAATCTTAACTTATCTTAAAAAGCAACAGATTGCTAACAGGTATTAGCTGTAATAATATGACATTATATTCACATAATGAACATGTTGGGATATCAGAGAAACAGGCAGATCTCATTATTTCACACCAGATTTTATTTTATTGTCTTTATAGTGTATTGTTGTCAAGCCAAGGAACTTTGTGGCATTGTTGACATTTCATTACCCCCCCCGTAAGTGTGTGTGTGTGTGTGTGTGTGTGTGTGTGTGTGTGTGTGTGTGTGTGTGTGTGTGTGTGTGTGTGTGTGTGTGTGTGTGTGTGTGTGTGTGTGTGTGTGTGTCGTAACAAGGCGTCAGATCCGCGTGATTAATGTCTTTAATAACGCCAGGAGGACACAGAGGGGAAGAATAAAAACACTCGCAGGGACGCGGAGAAGAATAAATTAAACACACCCACTGTCCGAGGCCATCAAGCAAACTGCCAACGAGCTTTAATAAGCAACTGAATTATACAGGAAGTGAGGAACACACACATGCACATACAGAGAGCTTATGGCTGAAGTCATTAGTAAAAAACTGATGTTGGTAAATCACATTTCACGCCCGGGGCGCTTCTAACAAAATAATAAACTACGAGGGAAATTAACAACCTTACAGTTCTTGTGCTCAGATTCCCAACAGAAGTGCATCGGTGAGTTGTGTTATTATTGGAGAGGAGTAGGTCGCTGTGGTGATGATTCAGGTCAGAGGATTCACACAAAGTTAGAGCTGAGGTTCTTTCTTAAACCCTCTTATTTCTCGTGTGCGTAAATAGTGCGTTGGTACAGAGTCAAGACGTTTTGGCCGGTTATGTCGTCTTTGTGTGGTATTTTCAAGACGGTATTTTGGGGTTTAGAGTTAACCCCTGAATTTAGGATTACAGGGTTCGGGTTAGAACAAAGAAAATAAGAGACAGCAGAAACTATTTCAACCTCCGAACACATCGAAACAGAAAACTTTTTTTTAGTGGGAAAGTTTCTCCATCACCAACACCCACAATGCAACACACAACTTATAAATCCTGTTCTCTTGCCAATATTATTATTCTTTATCTCAGTAGTTCATGTAAAAGCAGCAGTTCGAGTCCGGGTAAGTTCCCTGGAGGCTTTGTGGAGACATTTATTGCAGGAGATCACTAAATGAAGTAAGTGAGGCAGGTTACGTCAATACACCTTTTACTCTGGTACATTATTTCCTCAGGGTAAAGACCGGTTCTCACAGACAATGAGACAAGGTCAAACTCTCGGTGACGCATAAAACACAGGCGTTGTCAGGAGCACATCTTTTGTCCTTGAGAACAATAAAGACTTAAATTTCAGAAACTGTAGAAGCTGAATCTGACGTCAGTGAAAACCCCCGAGAAACTCACAATATTAAAGGAGATGTATTATTATTCTCTCGTTTTTCTTTCCTCTGGTGCGTAACTTGAGTTTTTTGTGTCACATGACATCACAATGCCAAGCGACTAGTCTAAAATAAGCTGACCAATCACAACAGGGTGGGTCAGCTGGCCAATCAGAGCAGACGTGGGCTTCATCGGGAGGGGGGGGTCTTAAAGAGACAGGAGCCAAAACCAAGTGTTTGAGACAGAGGCTGAAAAGAGGAGCTGCAGCGTCGGACAATACGAGGAAAAGTGATGTTTTCTGATCCTCAAAGCTTATAAACCTTTTCAAATTAAAGTCATCCCCCTGAATATGAGCAGAACACGTCTCCCTAAAAGCTTCAAGGCAGTTGCAGACTGTGTCGGCGTTAATCTTGCAGAAGTATCCCCTGTAATGTTTGTAATAAAATACCGGGAATGCATTAAATCTAACAGATGCTTCTTCACGGGGAGACTCCAGGGTCTTGGAAGCTAAAATCCTGAGTAACGTTGACCATCGCTTCAATCAGCTACAGTGAAAATGAAGCTCTCACCGATGTAATTACTGGGATGTAAGAGCTGAGCAGCCTCGATAAAAAGAGGACGGCAGCAGAGCAAACAGTACGAGCGGCTCATCATCACACAGGTCGTAAACAAATCCCTGTTGTTTCCCAAATATCCAGACAAATTAAAATGGAACTGGAAACAAAAAAAAAAAAGTTAATGCCATAAAATCATAATTGAAAATGTTGTTTGTATTTGTTAACTCCCAGTGGAGGAGGAAGTTGTTGTTGATACAGGTTCTGGTTGTAATCGAGTCTGAGTGAGAATAAAAATGATTGTTGTTGACACTTGAAGATTAACATTTTCAATAAGTGCCTCAAACTGATGATTTGTTTTTCGCTCTCATAATCCTCTTACTCGTTTGTGCTGGAACTTTCAGTGTATTTTAAACTGAATTATTAACTTAACAACCTCAACTTACGTTTATGTGCTTGTTCTAAAGCTTTGGATTGAATTTCATGGTCCGAAATAATATGTTACTATTGATTTATTGTTGGAATTACATTTTTAGACAAAACATTTAGGTTAACAACATGCACATCAAGTTTAAAAGTTATTTTTTAGATGTGTACTGGATGAAAAATATCACAGAACGTTGGTGAAGTGAATTTGATTTGCTGTAGCGGCTCCTCCTCAGACGTCTGATAAATACAAAGCAGGATTTAAGATGTGAAATGTGAAGTTCAAAATGAAAGAAATTTAATAAAATAATAATAATCTTAACTTCCAGCATCATAAATACCAATATTCACCGGTTTTCTTCATCTTCTATGACAGTAAACTTTGTATCTTTGACTCCAGGAAAGAGTGAGGAATGTTTCCCCCTATTTTTAGACCAAACTATTTCTCACTTAACAGAGAAAATTATGATAAAGTAATTGTTTGATTCAACCCTTGATTGTTCTGTCAACTGCTCTTTTTTTTCTAGGTCAAAATTAAGCTGTCAAACTCAATGTTTGCAGCTTCTCCACCGGGGGGGGGGGAGAGAGAGAGAGAGAGAGAGAGAGAGAGAGAGAGAGATGTTCACACAGAAATAAGGCCAAGGTGGTGGATAGGACTTTTCTCTTTGAGGTGTTGGCAGTGGGATTAAACCTGGACCACGGTATAGATTGTGTTTGGACTCAGGTGCTGCCCACTGGAGGGTCCTCACAAGGTTTTTAGCAAAGTATGTGGTTGTGTGTGTGTGGTTGTGTGCAGCTAATCAAGTTTCCATCTCTCTATCCAGAAACACTGGCAGAGTGTGTGTTATGTGTTGCAGTCCGTGGAGAGTCTCTTGGACAGCCTCCTAACTAAGATGAATCACCCAGCCAGGCCTCCGGGCGACCAGCAGGCCTGTGAGACATGTGGCCCAGATTACAGCAGCGTCCGTGGGGATGGAGTGAGCCACGACACCACCACCACCACCACCACCACCACCGCCTGCCTCCTCCTCCTCCTCCTCCCTGACACACTGCCCCCTCTATCTCCCTCCTCCTCCTCCCTTCATCAACTCCTCCTTCCCCTCGTCCTTCTTATTTCCCCGACATCAGCCGTCTCTGCTGAAGACTTCCTTACATGTGATTTATTCTCCTTCTTCCTCTCTCTCAGTCCGGGAAACTCGCTCTCTTTCTTCCACTTCCGTTTGTGTATCAAATTAATCTTTCTGCCGCTTCCTTTATGGGCCACACAAAGAAAATTGGAAAAATCTGGTCATTACATCGTCCAGCATTTGTAGGTTCAACCAGCTTTGACGGATATTTTTTGGCCTGTTGAGAAAACAGAAACCTGAAGACGTGACGTGACGAGCAGACGCAGAGGGACATTAATGAGCACGTTTGTCTTTCATCTAGTTGGTGTCTCCGCATACGTGACGAACCTCAGTCCGATGCTCACTTTAACTTTCAGCTCTTGTTAAACCCCGGATGACTTCGACAGCAAAGTGACTGAACCGCGGCAGAAAAGACGTAACGACGAACTCAGAGACGACATTTGCATAACTTGCCTAACTTTTGTGAATCAAACGTGTTGTAGGAAAGTTGATTGTGAAACGAGTTGTGTTACGTGACCAAATATAATGAGCTCAGCAGCTGCAGCGAGTCGAGGTGTCACTGTTCTGTCTATGAAAAGAGAATTGAAGCTGTTTGGTTCTGCTCTCAGAATCATTACACCCAAGGTAAATACTGAAATGAAGGTTTGGACCACTGGAGCGTGGGACGCAGTTTTACCCAGGACCCAAAACGCACATCTTCATCAACACTTTACATCCTCAGTTCCATTTAGAGGTTTTTAGATGCGTCCCCTACTTTCCTGCTGAGATAAATGCACAGACATGGTGACTCGACCCTTTATTCAGTCGGGACTGTCCTAATTTATTATGTTGACTTCAAGAGCACGATCGATCACGTCTCGTAATCCATTCTGTTCTAATTCTAGAGCGTCAGAAAGAGCCCTGAAAGGTGAATTAATGGATCCGAGCAGGCAAACCTGAACGATGAGCGCAGACTAAATGAGGAAAAGGGCAAGTGAGAGTACGAGCGGGGCAGAGTCGGCTGAATGAGGAGCGCACGGAGGCTGACAGCTGTATTGAAGAGGCTTAACACACACACAGACACACACAGACACACACAGATACACACTGAGGAGGTGACAGCTTTCAGTGGTTAAGAAGCCTGCTGTTGTGTGAATGGTTGCTCTCGTCTGCCTCTCCACTACCCGACAGTGTGTCTCTCGCTCTCTCTCTCTCTCTTTCGAATAAGTTGCTTCAGGGAGGAAAAACCCAGGATGAAGGGTGAAATAATAAATTAAACAACAAATCGGTAATAATTCAACAAAAGGAGAGGAGAGGAAACTGTAAAGGAAAAGAGGAGAGAAGAGAAAAGAGATGGAATAGAGAGAAAGACAGGAGAGAGGGAGAGCGACGAGGGGAGAGGAAGGGACAGGGGACGAGAGAACGAGGTGAAAGAGATGAGAGGAAACAGGAAAGGAAAAAGGAGAGGAAACAGGAAAGGGAAGGACACGGAGAGAAGAGGAAACTTGAGAGGGTTGGAAGAATAAGAGTAGAGGAAGTGATGGGAAAGAAAAGAAAAGGAGATGAGAGGAAAAAAGAGTAGAGGACGAGATGGAAGGATGTCATATACCTACTTAAGACACATATAGATGCTCTTTGCAGATTTGTGCCTTCCAAGAATATCTCTTATCCTCCGACTCCCACTTCAACCACCAGAGAGCTGCAGGTGAAGCTGCGTGAATGTTAATGACACCGGGTGGAAAAATGGAGAGAGACGGGGAAATCAAATATTCTGTAATTTGGGTTCAGATGTGGGAAACGTGTCAGCTGTGATATCACACACACACACACACACACACACACACACACACACACACACACACACACACACACACACACACACACACACACACACACACACACACACACACACACACACACACACACACACACACACACACACACACACACACACACATAGGGTTTATTACTGGTGTAAAAGGTGTCGGAGGAAGGGGATGATTAATAAAAACAGAGTGTGTGCATATGTTCTGTGTGTGAACCTTATATTATACGTCAGTGACGAAGGTTATAAATCAACAGATTGGCAGCTGGTTTAGAATTTAGCATAAAGGTTTTTCCACGATTTAGACATTTTTTGCCAAACGTTAAAGTTCGACTCCCTTTCCTACATCTTCTGTCTGAGTTGCGGATGCAGATTTACCACGTTCCTCTTGAATTAACTTTCCTGGAGCAGTATTACCGGAAGAGTTCCTTCTGTTGCTCTCGATACTTCTCTCATTAAATATTTTTGATCATTTCTTCCTGTACCTTTACAACAAGGGCAAAGTTTCCTGGTTTAATATGAGCAACACAACCTGAAGCTCCGGTCTGAAATCTCATCACACTCAATCTATTCAAAACAGGCCCGGGTCCTTGTGCAGCAACATTTGCTTATTATTTTAATATAGTTAAACAAATTTCTTCAGGTTGAATGTCGTGACCACGATGCCGCACACAGCAAATACTTCTTACTTCAAGTAGGCAGACAAATGTCGGCTCATCAAGATAACGTCAATCAAACGGAGACAACAGGGACGTGAGAAGTTTCCTCCGAGCTCACTGCTGGAAGTCTTTCCTCAGTTTGACACTCGACAACAGAGGAAGAAAAACCTTCTCAGACAGAAAAATGCTTTGTCCTTCATGTCAATATCAGCTCTAATATAATAATAACAATCAATACACACACACACGTGCACGAACACGCAGTGAGCATCAACTCCCGGTAATATTAGCTCTCTCAGCCGGTGCTGACTTGGCACGCCTTCCACAGTCGGCTCTTTCTGACGGCGCTGCTATGGAAATGAAGACGAGCGATGAGAGGGAATTTACATAGAAAATTGCCGTCACAGTTGGAAAGTTACAGACGGAGAAGTGCCTGTTTGGCCTGTGGAGAAAAAACTGCAACGTGAGCAACGAGCAGCAAGTTGAGCTCAGTGCTGCGCTCGAGTCAATCTCCATCCATTAATATCAGAGCCTGATTGAAATGGATGTTTGGGTGTTCAAGTTTTCCGATATCGATATAATCAGGCAACATATGTGATTCATAAGATCCTATTATCAAATTCTTGTGACTAAGAAACATATATATTGAACTTTTGCTTCTGTAAAATAAAAGTTTTCATGGGGAAAGGAAATATGTATTAAAAACATACAAATCAGTCTGAATAGATAATTCTCACGTTATCACAATGTCACATAATTTATGTTAAGTTTAAAGACCGATTTTTGTTCCCGAGTGAAGGTTGTGGTGTTAAACTCGTCTTTATTTCTGAGAATAACAAGCATTTGATAAGCAGCTAAATATTTTTTTAATCTGAGGTAGAACAGCTGCTTGTTATCCAGCTCATTATATCTAATTTAGCCTGCTTAGCACTGCTGAATCATCATTAAAACAATAAGTGACAGCACAAGCGTAAACATCATTTTGAAAACTTCACAAAACACAAACACTCAGGCTGCTGGAAACAACGAGGAGGAGGCTCCTTACTGGAAGCTGAGAGATTTTCCATTTACTCCTGCAGCCACTCGGGGATTCATCAGGACGAGCGCAGAGTGTTACGGAAAGCTGCACCGTCCACCCCGGACAAATATAGTCGGCAGTAAACGAACTGACGCAAACAACTATGAATATTTCAGGAGAACCTTCTTCCCCGAGACAACAGACTCAGAGTAGAAATGAGGAGGAGGCTGCGAATCAGAGCGGGCGAGTGCAGGTCGGAGAAAAGTGAAGTGCCATTCAAGCGTCCCGGGGGAGAGTCGGTGTTGTCGCAGGGCGAGCGTGAGCCGGAGCCCGGGAAGACTTTCATCCAGAGGAAAATGTCAAATACTCACTCAAACTGTTCAACAAGGCCAAAGGCTGCAAAGACCAAACTGGTGTCACGGCTCGAGCGGCAGCGGCAGCGCGTCCACGTCGTCATTAACCACTTTCGGCATTTAAAAAAACCACACCGGCAGCGGGGGGGTTCGATGCCAGCGTGAACCCAGGGACCCGGGCTGACACCAGTTTAATTAGTTTTTGTGACAAATCAGTAAGAGACCAAATTTTTCAAAAAAGCCAAAGAATAAATAGACTCGGATGTTTGTGTAAATGTCAAAGATTCACAGGCAAATGTCAGTCAGTGCCGAGGCCTGCAGCTGAGGCCTTCATGTTAAGGGTCCGCGTTCAGAAAATGAGTTTCAAGCCCGAAGGCGGCGCCGCTCCACCGTGGGGTTGATGAAGAGGAAGATGTCACTGGGTGAGTTTTGCCTTTTTATTTTTTTTTTTGAGTGAGGAATCAAAATATCTTCAAAAAAATGTGTCAGGAGATATAAAAAAAAAAAGTGCGAGGATACAGAGGAGGATCTTACAAGTGACAGATTGAGAGTCTACAAAGAACCGTTTTTTAAATCTGACTGCTGGTAAATTTAGACAAAAAGTCAACAAACTCTACACGGCTTCCTTCAGGCAGAGTTAAAAATCACAACAGCTGGGAGGAATCTACTTTAAACTGACAAAACGGTGCCGTCTCTCTGAGTTTAACACGATTTTTAATACGGTTAGAAAAATGTGTTACTCCTTCAGCTTCATACAGAAGGAAAATTGGACAAGAACTAAATCATGTAGCAGCATTTATACAAAGACAAGTGTCCTAAAGATGATAAAAAACAGAAATGAAATAATGAGTACAAGCAAATTTGGGTTTAAACTTTTAAAAGAAAATAGTTTTGTATAAATTCCTAAAGATTTGTAGAGGTTAAAGTGATTAATGAATTATTTTGTCCCCTTTTAGGAGCAGAACAAGCAGTAAACACAACACAGACATCCTCACATCATAAAGATTACAAGATAAAGGTCTGACAAAGACCTTTGAGTTTTGCTGAGCACGTACTGCTGATGATTCGGTGAGACCTGAGCCAAAGCCATTAAATCGTGGACCGCAAAATCAAAACAATGAGCTGAGAGACACTGAAATGTTCTGCAGAGCTGAGATCTGTTCCCTTTATGTCGTGTTATGTTCAACATCAGGTCAGGATGGGTAACGCAGAGCCACAAACAGGAAGGACGACTGTGAGAGAGGCAGTGAAGTCTGGTTTTAAAAAAACGTATTGTTGGGAAAAACATAAAAGAGTCTTTAGGACGAGGAGTCAGACAAGTGAGTCGAGAACAAAAACCTTTAAGGACGTGTGGAGTGCAAGTGTTAAACAAAGCTACCTGTCAAACTGCTGTCTGCCTGAAAGAAACCCTCAGATCTGCTCAGCTAGACGGCACAGACACACACACAGACACACACACAGACACACAAACACACACAGACACACACACACTAACTTTTCCTCCTTTTTCAAAGCCAGGTTCGACAGGATGGAAAAGATAGGCCCTCTGCATTAGCCCTTAAAAGCAGCAGTCTCAGATCAAACAGACATCAGAGGGGACCTCAGCAGATACACAGATGTACAGATGTACACTCAGGCTCACAGACGCCTGCTAACAAAGCCGGGGAGAGGGCTGATGTAATTGGACCGTAAGTCCCGCAGAGCAGCGAGTCGCCTGGTGGAGGGTTCGCAGGCACAGGGCCGCGGGGCAACGCCGCTCTTTCATCCAATGAAATGTTGGAATCGTTGTGTCTTCCGGCGCAGTAACACAATATGGACACACTCGGAGTCGGACCCTGACCCGAGGAGCTCTGGGTCTGGACCCGACGCTGAGGTCAGAGAGACGCACGGTTGGATTCAGAGGAACTGGTCTCTGTGTTTTCATTGCTGTGTAAAGTGGTCCTTTCTACATGCTCTTTAAACACAAAGTGGTATTAAGTGGAGGATTATTAGATTATAAAAACTTTATCGGCTCCATGTTTGTTATTGTAAAACGAATTCTTTAAAAAAAAATACCAAAACCAACAATGTGAAACCTCTGGATACTTTCAAAACATCCCCACCCTGTTTAATTCAGCAACAAGCTTATTGCTTCATAAAGAAGTGAAATCTTTAAAAACCACAACAAAGAAGACGTAGAAAACAAACTAAATATATTGTTTGTCTATTCTCAGCATGTTTTCTGATCTGATTCCCTCATCGACAGAAGAATGTCATCGGTCTGTGCCTTCAAAAATAATCACTATTATAAATATACGTTTGTTTTATCATCTCCCAATGCAACAGTTAAGGTTTGGTTGGGTTCAAGCCCTAAATCTACTTGGGTATCGTTATAAAAAGATCATGGTTTAGATTGAATTTACTACTTTGCTGTCATGCGTGCATACACAAAATTCCATGGTTAAAATTATGTAACAATCCTGGTTATGGCTGAAAGAAACAAACTCATAAAAAGTGGTTTCTCTGTTTTAAAGTCTGAGGTTTTTGCAAAGCCGACTTAACAAAACCCCTCCCTCTGTGCAGTTCACGGCTCTATATAGCAATGTCAAATTTTCTTTTGCTCTTCAAGGGCAAGAGATATTATTAATACGGCTGCTCGAGGGGGAACCTGAATATAGACACGTGTGATTTAGAGAAACTCTCTGGAACTTGAAGTAGTGTTTTCTTGGTGACAAACCAAAACTAAAACTGCACATTTTGTCTTCTTGTGAGTATTTTCAACAGCAGGACAATACAATTAAAAAAACAGGTAAAAACTGATTAATTGTTGATTTCAATGACGAAAAAACACAAACCCGAAACCACCTTCTAACTCTGCTCTGCTCGGCCAACTGTTCTTAGCTGCACACAGCGTCTACGCAGCCTAATGGGTCTGCAGCCCTGCAGCCTCGCCCCGGGTCTCTCTTGGTCTTTTCATGCTGCTGAGCGGAGTGAAGCCCGGCTGCATCCTAATGCCACATTTACATCACGCTTGCTGGAGCTGTAATTTAAAAAAACACACACACACAAGGGTCCACTATGCTGTGCTGGGATGGTTGGTATTTCACATGCTGTACGGGGGGGGGGGGGGGGGAAACTGTTTGGGTCAATAGGTTTTTAATCAGAGCATTTGCTTGGAACTGTTTTCGAAACGAGTGCAGAAGCCTCGAGGCCAGACGTATAAATATTGGGCTGTAACGAGCTGCGTGGTCCAAACTCTGGCAATGGAAGTTTGTTAATTACCTTGGTTACATAGGTAGAAGGAGGTTCAGCAGGCTGGACGGCTGGAGCCACTTTCAAAACTTTCTATAATAATAATAATTATGTGTTTCTGCTTTGTCCCAGTCGTGTTTCCCCTTGAGCTCGGTCCCGACGCCACCCAATCAATCTTCCACGAGGTGCACATGGGAATCAAGGTGCCAGGATCAGGAAGAAAGAGGGGAATGCACGTTTTACTGCAAATCAAATAAATAAATCCCATGTTTTTCACGTTTCCTGTGGTTGATTTGGTTCAGTGGTGGTCTCTGATTCCAGTGTTGGAGGATTGATGGTTCACAAAGGCTTTTGAAAAGGCATTTTCCACTATTATTGTTCTGTCCTTGTTCTGGTTTGTTTTCAAAGTGGCCTTGGATACCTCGAAAGGCTGTGTATAATCATTATTATTATTATTTTCATAATTTCCGGGTTGTCCTTCCACCTCCGACACAGCAATGACCCATTCTACAAAATAAGGTGCAAGGACGACACTCCAGACTTCATTCTATGCAGCATGTCACTGCTGGACAGAATGTGCTGCATTGGAACAGATTTTCAGGATAAAAGTCAACAAATTACCTCTAAATTATGTATTCAGCGCCAACAAAGGAACGACTAAGGGACACAAATAGACAAAAACAGCATAAAACAACAGGAGAAAAAAAGACATGAGAATGAGTGACAGGCAGAGGAGCTGCAGATACGAGCAGCGAGGGGAGAGACGAACAAAAGGAACGTCAGAGTCAACGGATAATCTGTGATTATCAGTTTGATAATACTCAAAATGTGAGAGCACGGGGAGAGAGGCTCTTGTTCTGCTTCCAACGTCACTCAAAAGACGCACGCTTGGATGCGTGTGCGTGTGCGACAGAGTATATTAACAAGGCAAATTGCTTATTTGCCTTATCTTCCTCGCAGGGTACGAGATAAAGGCCAATGAGTGCGGCTATCGGAAGCAGATTAGCTCCCTTCAGGGGCCAGCTGACAGGAAGAGGAAACAGAGCAACACACATGAACTCCAAAAGGACAATTCAGGGGTTTGTAACAATAAACTGCTGCAGAACTGTCAGAGTTTAGGCCCCCCCGACGATTCAGCTCTGACTCTGCACAAACACTGTAAAGGTTTAATAATACTACATATGCTTCAAGGGTAAAAAATGATTCTGAAGCCGTCTTTTATTAAAATGGAACATGTCCGGGCAGCGTTACCTCTGATATGAAGGACATGATGTACTTGTACTTGTGCTTTGAGTGATTATATCTTCTGTGGGAAGATGTTACCCTGATTAAAAGGATTCTAATGCAACACCAATGGGAGACATCACTATTTAGCATAAATGATCCTGAAGTTTAATACATTGTGAAGTTGCCGTTCTAAGTTTTTTTAGTAAATAGTTCTATTGTCCCGAGATACTCTAAATGAGTTTTTCCACATGAGACGATTTACATTAGCATACCTTTTAGGGAGAATGTACCAATGAACGGATTAATGCTTCGCTCCAAACGGCCACAGCGCTGATTCCCAGGCTGTTGTCTCAGTTATTATCTCTAAACCTTTCCTCTTTTTGGAAATTAAAAAGTAGTTAAAGGAAAATTTGGGTACTTAACAACCTGGGTCTGATCCTAATGGTTGTAAAATACGGATTCTGGAAATGCAGCTCTGGAAAAACAATGACTACGTAGACTTTACACGCTGGTTTCAGCACAACACAAGCAACTTTTCCCCCCTCCTTGAAATTGCATATTTGATGCTTCACTGACTTGGAAGCATATTTCATTCCCACTCCTCAGCCTGAGCGTCTGTTCTTCAAGATAAAAAGATACTTAAAGAGGTAAAAAAAGACTCAGAAGTCATTTAAAAACCAGAGTTTATCTCCAATATTCAGCAGGAAACTTTTCAAAATATCA